>NC_079154.1:114688620-114992416 GCF_947563725.1 Argiope bruennichi
AATTTTTATCATTTTTCAAATCTGATAACTTCTTAGTTTACTGTGCTGACATACCTGGTTTGTTACATGAATTAGAAGATAATATTCCTTATAATCCGAATGATTGGCGATTATTTATAGATTCCTCAAAGAGGAGTCTAAAAGCAGTTTTATTGCATAACGAATCTAAACTTGCATCAGTTCCAGTTGCACATTCCGTTTTCATGAAAGTATGGAGATGCTTCTCACTAAAATAAAATACACTGAACACAAGTGGGCATTATGTGGTGACTTAAAGGCTATAGGTCTGCTTCTCGGGCAACAAAGTGGATTTACTAAATTTCCGTGCTTTATTTGTGAATGGGACAGAGAAAGTCATTGGATAAAAAAAGATATGGCCGAAGAGACAAGAATGGATTCCTGGTAAGAAGAATATTTTAAATGAATATTTAATAGATCCACAAAATATTTTATTGCCCCCACTTCATATAAAATTGGGACATATAAAGCAGTTTGTGAAAGCTTTGGATAAAGGTGGAAAATGTTTTGAGTATCTTATATTGAAGTTCCCAAAATTGTCTAGCGCTAAAATTAAAGAAGGTGTATTTGATGGAACACAAATAAAGAAATTAGTTAAAGATTCCAATTTTGAACAATGTATGACAAATAGAGAGAAGCAGGCTTGGGTTGCATTTAAAGATGTCGTAGAAGGTTTTTTTGGGAAATGAGAGAAAAGAAAATTACAAAGAACTTATAACTGAGTTATTACGTACTTATCATCTTTTGGAGTGCAATATGAGCATTAAAATTCACTTCCTTCACTCACATTTGGAATACTTCCCAGACAATTTAGGAAAAATGAGTGACGAGCAAGGTGAAAGATTCCACCAGGATATAAAGGAGATGGAACGCAGATATCAAGGACGGTGGGATGTTAACATGATGGCTGATTACTGTTGGTCTTTAAAAAGAGACAGTGATGTGGACCATAAATGAAAAACCCGAAAAAGAAGCTTCTTGACTTGAAGAAAAACACAAAAGTTATCATAATATTGTAAATGAACAGTATTATTGTGCTTAGTTAATAGTAACTACAGTTGCAACTATATGCATTATACTGCATTTTGTTATTTTTTTCATCGTCATTTGTAAAAAATCCTTACGTGTTACATAAAATTTAGTTTGCATTTTGGAATGACATCATCATTGCTGATATAAATCAATTAAAATTTTACAAACAAAATTTTTTTTTTGTTTTTTTGCAGGCTGGTGTAATCTTAATAATGTACTTTAAATTTATATCTGAGAAAAAACAGACATTAGTCATATTTGTTTTGTTTATTAAGTCTGTTTTTTATTCTGTATGTTTATTAAGGAATTTCTCATAACTGTCACACAGTCTGTTAAACTCAATAGAATAACAGGATAGAACAAACCTAGACCATTCACCTGTTGCTACATGTCTGTCTTTCCCCTACCCTTCATTATTTTCCTCCCATTTCTTTCCGTTTGTCCTACTCCTTATTCAATTCATTGTGTAAGACTCAATAATTGAAGAGGGTTCAGTGCTGTGTAGGTATAGTAGTTACGAGGTGTAAGCTTAAAAAGATATTCGTTTGAGCTTGTGTTGCAACTAAGAAAAACGATGAAAAGGTGAAATATTTTCCTTTTCAAATGAAAGGATGAAATAATCTATAGAATTTTTCTGCTATATTTGTAGTAACTATACGTAAAAAAAGCAATGAAGAAATCTTTTAGATTTCGTGGAGAAAGTGTACTTGTTTTGGAATCAAATCGAAGAGTCAAGACAAAACTTTGGTCCCGCACTATGATCTATGAAAACGCGAATGTTCCAAACATTTTTAGTGAATACCTAAAGAAAAGCTGAAGGAAATGCTATTCGTGCCACCTGGCATCATGAAAATAACTGAGGATGAACATTTTCAGCTTAAAATGGAAACATTTAGATGGGAAGTCTAAAAATCTTTCAAACTTGTAACTATTTTTCTTAGATATCACGGAGAGACCAAAATTCAAAACATACTGGAAAGATGAAGGTATTAGGATATTATGACCTTCAAAATTCGTTCTCTTCCCATTCGCACCTGAATTATTATTTTGAAAGTTCAGATGTAATTAACGAGGCACAAAGTGAAAGATTTCTCCAAGACATGAAGGAAATGGAAATAGATATAAAGGTAGATGAAATATAAACTTCATTTTCGATGACTGCTGAATATTGAAAAGAGATGATCCCCAACAAGTTCAGTAAAAGAAAAACGACGAACTAAAAGAGGAAATGCTATAATAAAAAGAAGATAGACTTTTCATAAATTCATTATGAAAAAGATGTTCATAATTTCATTATTCAGACTCAGGATATGAATGCGCACTTTGTAGTGCTATGCAATGGAAAAAATATTTTGATTTCGGTCAAGTCTTCAAACATTTAAAATAGTTTTATTGTAAATCTCTCGTGACTGAAAAAGCTGAATTTCATCTCTAGAATCATAAGTATAAGTTATCAAAATAAAAAAAATCAAAGATATGTATTCTTTGCAAACCTATGTTATTAAACTAGAAAAAGAAGTTTTATAATAAACACACACTTCAAAGGCTTCAAAACTCTTCCCATAGAGAAAAACAAACTGATACCTCTAGAATGCCAATCTCTTCATAGTGACTAATAGTAAAGGGTTTCATTTATTGGAATGTTAAAAATTTTTTGTTCTAAAAATTTATTATCATTTGCTTTATGAAATCATCAAACTATTTTAACCTTTAAATATGTTTAGTGGCAGATTTCTAAAAATACATTGACTTGCAAATGTTTTTCATCTGGTTTTATTTCTTCAAAAGGAATAACGCTGAATGATTAATTTTTGCTAATAATAATTTTTGGTAACTCATTATATTTTAAAGTGAAGCTTTAAATAGTATCATTTAATCCATTTTCCAGAAGTAACTACAAATATTATTGAATTCCAAAAAAATTTATGTGCGAAATAGAAAATTCTTCCAGACTTTCTTTTATTGAAACTATGAATTTAAACATTTCAAAACTAAAAATATTAAATTATATAAAACATTTCATTAGGTAATATTTGTATATCAAGGTGAATTGAAGCAAAAAAAAAATATCTCAGTAATCTCAACGTTAGTGATTGACAAATATGACAGTGATTGTGTTAAATAATGGAAATGTTACATAAAAAAAATTCTAAAATAAGTGATGAATAGTATTTAAAAAATAAATACATTTCCAATCAATAAGACCCAATTCTTGAGGAAATACACAAGTACTAAAAGTTTGAAAATGAAATATTCTGTTTGTTCTTTTAATCATTACAGATATTTTTCTATTTTTAAATGGTGAAATTTATAAGAAATATTTTATTATTTTAACAATGCTGTTTTACATGATTTTGATTAGACTTTAAATAAATCTATTTTATTTTAAAATGGCGGTGACTTTCATGACATTCGAAAGAATAATATTTTCTGAGAAGAGTAAGTCTAATCTTTAGTGTAAAGATAATTTCATAATTTATTTTTTTCATATAAGGAACATTTTCTACTTCCTAATATATGAAAAGATTCTTAGCATTTCACAACAAATAAAATATCGAAGAAGACTTTTCAACACACACACACACACACACACACACACACACACACACACACACACACACACACACACACACACACACACACACACACACACACACACACACACACACACACACATATATATATATATATATATATATATATATATATATATATATATATAACTGGATGCCACACTGAACTTGGGCTCTATAATAAGATCGCAATAAGAATCTGCAATGTATTAATAGAATAAATACTAAGACTACATGATCTACAAAGAATAGCCGTGAAAGAAAAATACATGGTAATCAATAGGGGTAAAGGTGTAAACATGATAATAAAGGGGTCTTTGCAGCTCACTCGTGGTCTCATCTGCGCGTGTAAATATTTAGAAAATTAAATTTGATAATCAATAATAAATAATGATTATCAATAAAAATGAAAAATGAGATAAATTGTTTTAGATATTGAGTTTTTGGGTGCTTCATCAACATTTAAAGAATTTTTTAATAACTACATGTATAAGAAAAATATTTTCTTTTTTAAAATTGAATATTTTGTCATTAAAAATAATATTAAATTCATTTAAATTTTGGCACAACATTAATCAAAGATTATTTTTTTAACGCCAATAAAATATTGAAATTAATATTCCCCTATTTACTTAATGATTCCATTTGCTCAAAATATCTGTCACTTACTTATCATAGAAACTTCTTTTAAAAAGTTAAGATGGAAAGTAAAAAAGGTATTTAAGGCAAACTTTCTTCTTCAAAAACGCTTGCTTTATTCAAAGAGCAAAAAGAAGTTTCCATGTATCCATGAAAAGCCAAACTTTTTTGAAGCCACCGTGATATCTACATGAATTATTCATTCTCTTAATGCCAACAAATGGAAATACTCGCTTCCTGAATGATCATAAAATCCATACAAAAAATCAATTGTCATTTTTAGATGAGAAAAATCAATTTCGCAATGTCTGTACAATACCAAAGCAAATTTGAAGACACCCACCTGCAAGTACTCATTGAGGCTGTTGGGATCTCTGTTTACCACATCCATGACAATCGTGGTGGAGGCTTTGTTGGCCTCCCCACCGAAAATCGTCGAGGCCGCCGTAACTGAGTTGCCTGCAAACCCCGCACTGTGACCGTATCGTTTTCACACGTTATTCCTAACGATCCGTCCTTCTCAGGTGGTTGCAGCTCCCCATTTCCTTTCTTACAAATCGTGCGCCGGAGTGAAAGCTTACACGGACCAAGAGTTTCCAGTAAGTGAGAGTTGCCTTGGTTACTCTGCCGGTATACAAAACTCATTCACGTTAGAAAAATGTTTCCATTTTTTTCTTCTTCCTATTTCTTCTTTTGTGTTTCTGGTCGGGTCTTGTAACATCGGCGTGATGATACGTTTCACAAAACGGAAGGAATCATATTCTCAACGGTTTGACAAGTCTTTTGTTTTTATTTATGACACGTTTCAGAGAAATGTCATTGAAAAATGTATGATAATGAACGATGGGCAGTGTATTGGTGAACGCAAACGGAAGTATCTTTATATCCTTTTGAAATTTAAGGATTAAAAAAAAACAGTAAATATTCGTTAAATGTATACATGCATATTGTCTGTCTGGATCATGCTCAGTTTTAAGTAATTGCAATTTTATGCGTTTACTAATTGAACTTTCCTGCTCTGTCCTATCACATCCTTGGAGGGAGGGGAATTGCAACGAACAATCTTATAAAAATAGTAATGTTTATTAATATTACCTTATTTATTAAAAGCTGTTCAAATTTCAAAAAAATCGAATACTGTATTTTATTACTTCGTTAGAGAATTCTGTATTTTATTACTTCGTTAAGCCCATTATTTTAGTATCTTTCCTTTGAAAACTAGTAACTCTCTAGCCTGGAAAAAGATCAAAAGTTTGAAAGCCAGAAATCGGTATTTGACAGATTCATGCTGATTGTAAGTTGCTCAATGATTCTTTTCCCACCCTCTCATCTTACTCAAAAGATAGTGAGTTAGATTTATCATTATAGTACTTTGGATTTAAATAATATTTATTATGTTTCGTGAAAACTGTAATATTAGGCCTGAACAAATAAACTTACATGTTCTAAAGCAAATATTCTATGAGGTTTATAAGACATGATTCAAACCCAACAAACCTTAGTTCGATAGATTGAAAAAGGTATGTTGTCCCATTATACTAGAAATCATCATTCAATGTTTGCATCTTTATAAACTATCAACCGAGATGAAATTAATATAAAAAATAGTTTTACTCAAGAGCTCAAGTTTCCTTATGCTACGTTAGGTGAACGACAAAAAAAATAAAAAAAATAAAGACCTACTGAGTTTGGCTGAGGAAATTTATCAAAAATTAAAAATTTCATTCCAAATACATATTTACCGTAACAAATGAATAATTGTCAGACACATAGGAGTCTTCCGTAACTGAGAAAACTTTTTTGTGCTTTTGCATGAACATCATTTATATTTCTTTCAGCAATATTTTAAGAATTTTGAATTTTTCAATCGCTTAAAGCAGTGCAACTTAAACTATAATAAAATTGAACTTTTCATTTATATGCCTTGTACTTGGTTGTAAGTTGAGAAATAAAAGTTTACCCAAACTGCATCGAATTTACTGAACAGATTCCGATCCTTAAACAAAGCCAGTCTTTCTAGCCGATGTTCCTGGTTTGTAGATTTATTACAACTTTCATTGCAACATTAAGTACATGGTGGTTATAATTAAACTTCCCCTATGAACAGCATCCTACAAAGAAAATGGGTGAACGGATTGCTACGGAATTTGCTATATAGACTATACACAAGATACGCTCACAAATTTCAAAAAAAAAAAAAAAAAAAAAAAAAAAAAAAAAAACTGCTTTACAGATAGCGAAAAAGTGCTTCGAGTTCAATCAGAAAATGTATAAAAGTAATTTTGCATCTATACGAGTTCTATTATCCGAATTCCCTTTGGGAAATTCATTCAAAATGCTGAAAGCCTTTTAAGATCATTAGGAAGGAATTGTTGAATTAAAAAATTGTATCGTAGAATTGAATTATATTATCAAATGAATGTTGAATATTAAAATTTCTAATTAAATTTAAATTTAAAGATTCTGAGAATAACAACAACAGCACAAAAGATTGATTTCTTTTCTTAAAGAGAAATTTGAAAGAATAAATACACTTACTCGGTTCGACCAATTCATTTGAGCAAGGAACGATTTACATAAAAAAACAGCAGAACTTTTCGGTGTTGCAAACAACGTTCTTTCTGCGCCGTATATATTTCCTTCGAAATGTAGACATTGAATTCACAAATACAATATCCCTCACAATATTTGTGATCATAATATTTCTGATTACCCCAATCATGAGACATCGCATTATTGAACAAACACAGACTTAACGAGTAATCATGGAAAATCCCCGAATGGAATAACAAATTGCAAAGAATTCCGTTAGATCGGTAAGATAATATTAAAATGAAAAACTATGAAATAAAGACAAACGATTAAAAAAAACCCGAGCAGATATTTTTTTTTTATTTTTTTTTTTATTTTCAGTTCTGACAAAATTGCTAAACAGACGATTTTAATTAGAATAAATTAATTCGGTAAGAATTGCAAAAGAAGAAATATTTGTTCATAGTCCAATTTAAAAATAATACTGAATGTTCTATTAGCAGTAAGAATACTTCTAATTATAAAACGTAATTTAATTAAATTCTTTATGGATGTTTATTTGTCGATTATTTTTAATTTTCATTTCTTACAAAATTGCTGAAGAAAATGTACAACTTAACAAACGATTTGCAAATAAATCAATATTACGGTTTCCAGAAAAATTATTCCGCTTACGTTTTTGGATTACCATATTGGCAACAAACTGGGTTTAAACTTTTTTTGGGGGGGGAAGTCTGGCATTTGTCCAAAAATTAATCCCGTAGCCCTGCGAAAATCCCACGAAATCAAGATTTTGAAAGACCAGAATCAGTATAACAATATAAAACAAGTAAAATTAACCTTAAGAAAGTCATACAAACAAAGTTACAAATTTAGTAGAGGAATTAAAACATCAAAATTAAAAAAATTAAAAATTTGGAAAAAACATAGTAAATATAGAAATCGTAAAATACTAATATTTATGAAATTTTTTATGAAAACATTTATGAACAAGAAGTAAACACTACACTATAAAATTAGTAAAAACATCAAACATTAGAAATTTATAAAAAAAACTAGTAACAAACTAAACATAAAAGTTGAAATTAATTATCTTTTAAAGATATTTGTAAAATTAATTTAAAAGGAATAACTTACCACGGAATACAAATGAAAATAACAATTTGAAACATCCCGCATTTGAGGCTGCAAAGCCTACGAATCACTCATCCACATTATTTAATCTGAAAGATCTCAGTGCCATCTATTGATTTAAAATAAAATTAAAAGAAAAATAACTACAAACATATTTTCAATTACGAAATTCTATTAAAATGTATAGAAACCCTCTCTTATTAATCTTTATATATCATAATACTTTTTATGAGAATCGGTAAAATATAAATTTTTAAGTCGCTTAATTATTGCCTCTGTATAAGAAATTTTATTATTTCAAATTTTTTAAAATCCTGTTAAATTAGAGAAAATTAAGCTTTTGAAAATTTTAAATTTAAAATGGGAATTATTTAGTTTAATTACTTTGTAAACAAGCTTTACACATTTATTATAAATACTTACCAAAGTTACCCCGTTAGAAATTCTTATTTTAATATTCAAGAGGTACTCTTCCACTGGCTTTCATTAGTCTTATTTTATTTTATTTTTTACGGATAACAATGAATTATAAAATTAAAATCATCCATGTTTAACAAAGGCAAATCATCAATGTATTTAAAAAAGTTTATTAAATTAATTTTAATAAACAGGATTAATTATTAATTTTAATCTCTTACAGGAAAGCAGGAAAATATTAGCTATGAACATCAAAATGCTGCTCTCTTATGAATTATGAATTTCTTTTATTTGTTTATAAAGATTAATTGCATTAAAAAGATATTTCCAAAAATATCAAATTTATATAGATCAAGTGAATTAATTGTATCTCTGTTTAAATATTCTTCATATATCATGATACAAACATCTAATGAATTTAATGAACAAATATTTAACTTAGTCCTTTTAGCGAAAGTAAATGTTTTTTATCTAATTTTTTTACCACTATTTGTATGTAAAATGTATGTTGTGTTAGAATTATATTCGTTACTTAACAATTCTTTATAGAAATATTTACAAATTAAACAGAAATTGTTTTCTACTTCTTTTACAACAGTAATATTAAAGATTTTCTTTCTTTAATAATAAAAATGCCTTTCTATATATCTGTTGTTATTAGAATTAACGCTAGTCTTAATTTCTTAAATAATTCTCCTTTCCTCACTTTGAATCTCTCCTATGGCCAATTGTATTTCCTAGACATTTTAGAAATAAAAATGTTCGAAACCTGCCTAAGACATTAAGATAAATTTTGTTCCCCTTTCCATTAGTTCTCTCTAAATGCTCGATGGAAAAATCGTTAAATTTCTTTTTATTATATGACCCTTTTCTACAGTATAATTTTCATTGTAACGAGTTCACTGTATATTATTTAACTGAATTTTTGTTGCAATAATTATGATTACAATTTCGTTTTCTTAAAGTTTTAGTGTAACTAAAGACCATCGAAATATCTGTATTTCCTTTAAAGGCAAAATTTCTTCTTTGTCGTGCTAATTCTTGGCAACTCTAGCTTTTCGAAAATAATATCCTAAAATTTAACAACACAAAATGCTGTATTGAAAATATAAGTTTTAATAAATAGTTTTTACTACATTGAGTTTAAATTTAATCAGATTTAGGATTGTAAATTTAGTGAAAGAGATTTTAAATTTTAAATCTTGAAATTTTTTTATTTATATGCCATTTAATTTCATTTTTTCTAGGTCTAAATAGATATTTTTTTTTATTTTTAATAATGTTGACGCAATTATGTTGCTGATTGGAATATATTTGTAACTCCTAAAAGTGAAATTCATAATTATCACCCCTGCTTTTATTTTTATTAAATTTATTCTATATATTTTTCTTTATCCAAAAGTCTCTTAAAATTACACATATCTTTAAATCCTCGACAATTTCATCATTTAATTTGTTATTAAGTCCACATGGAAATAAAATTTTTAAATTATATGTATAAATATTTTCTTAGTCTTCTATTTAAATCTACAATTTTTTCTTCTAAAATATAAATGCGTATATTTTCAAAACTGTAAAAACTGAAAATTAATAATTCATTTTATTTTAATGTTTTTGTATTGGATGTGTGACCATTTATTCTTTTGCTGAATTCTGTACTAGAGCAGCATATATAATTTAATTTGAATTCTTTGCAAATTATCAAATAAATAATAACGGTTTTTGTTTTTCAAAAAAAAAAAATGCCCAGATTTGATTTTCCGTTTTTTAAATATATATTCGTTGTAAGATAAAGGGGAAATTTTACATTAAATGCTATCACATATACGATATTTTTTGTGCTTTTATAATCTTTTTTAAATGACAGTTAATAAAAATACACAACAAATTATAAAAAATTCTTTAAAATTATAGATTTTTCTGTTAATTTTCTTTATTATACTTTTATCATCTATCAGAATGATATATTTTGTTGGTAGAATACATAATATTAATTTTACCTTTACCGTTCTAATATCATTAATTTAATCCAGAAATAATTTCAAAGTTCCCATAAGAAATCTCAAAGTAAATTCAGCCATAAGGTTAAAAAAGAATTGCGAAAACGATTTTTTCCTGTAATAAAATATCACAATGATTTTCAAAAGGAATGCTTTATCTGTTGATAAAAATAATTAACCTTCAAACTGTATCCTATATTTTATCATAAGTATTCTAAGTATTTGTCTATTAAAAGATTAGATCAAATTATTATAAGTGGATAGAGAGAAAGAGGAAAAAAATCTGGAGCATCAGTAAGCTATTCATAGTAATGCAAACATTAAAAGCAGATTTATTTTTTATTTTTCAATATAAGTGGAAAATGGTATTGAAAACTGAGAATCGAGAGTTGAGATATTTATTTTTTTATAGATAAATGCCACGTAGAAGGAGAGTGGGTGGATTCAGAGTGGATTTTTTCTCAAAAAATTCTGGCAAACAAAAAAAAAAAAAAAATAGAAAATGCATTTGCCGTCGTAACTAATGGCTTGCGACTAATGGATGGAAGGTTTCGATTTCAAGCAGTCATATTGACTCAAGTCCATACATGCTAAAGACCTTGTCTTGCCGCATCTAGACAAAACTTCACCTACTTTTCTTTTGTTCTAAGTATAGATCGCTGAATTCGTAAGATTGATTTGGGTTGTGCGAGTTCTGTGTTTCTATGACACTTAAACTCATCACTCACAGTCAGGCCGAAGGACATTAATCCATTCGGAAAGGTAAAGGATTTTCTGTCATTTAAATGTTTAATTTTGAGAAGTATTTCTTGTATAAAGAATATTTTATTCTTCTACAAGAATTTCCTTTTATAGAGAAGCATCATTAACAGCCATTTTCACCAGTAGCATGTTAAAAATGTGATTAATAAAAAGCAATCATTGCAATTTTCTGTTTATTTTTGAAATTAATTTTTAACATTAAGGGACCATAAATATACTTTATTTATATTGTCAAAAGAATGATTGTGGTTCATTTAATGCTATTGGAGCGAATGTCTGCATAGGAATGACAAAAGCTAAATGTTTTGGAATTAAAAGAATAAAAATATAGGATGATATTAATGATATGTTCTTTTATATTATGAGTACGTTTAATTATTTAATAAATGCCTTTTTTTTAAAAAAAAAAGAATGTCATATGAATGACTGAATTAAATAGCTAATTAATCAAGAAGCAAACAGGACCACTGTCGCCAATTTCCAGACTTTATTCAATCTTCTATTTAATATCAAATTTCCAAAAAATTTGTAATCAATTTTTTTATCCTTTCTCACATGTAGCAGTTTTTCAATTTCGTATATTGTTTTAATTTGTGTGTAAAGAAATAAAATTCCTATCATTAATTAAAATTTAATTGTATTTTATGCTGATCAAAACTGCTATTGTATCTGATTTAATGAAATCTGATCAAAATCTGATCTAATTGTATCTGATCAAAACTGCTATTTGCATAGAGTATTTTTATAAGTTCTTTGCACTTTCGCAGTTTTTGTTTCAATCTCAGGACTTTGTTAAAAGTTTATTTCCTCTTTTTATTTATTTACTTATTTTTTTTTTTACTTTCTCTTATACGAAATATATAGAAAATATAGTAATCATCAAAAAATTCCAACTCGAAATTATGATGAATCTCCCTGTTTTAGACCTTCGAAAAATACATTTTTAAAATATACCCATCTCCTTATATCTGTTCGTCTGTAACAACAATAATTCACAAACGATTTAAGCTAGATAGATGAAATTTGCTATATATTCTTCAGATCAAATTGGTAGATTTCTATCAAATTTTGAGCAAAATCCGTTTAGAGGAAGTCTGTCTGAGCTTCTGTCGAATAAAAATTAATATGATAATTACAGTTGGGCCATAGACTTAACATGTAAACATCTATCAAATTTTGAGTTAAATCAAACAAAAAGTTGACCGTCTGTCGGTCTGTACTTTCAGAAACATGTAAACGCGATAACTCAAAAACGCAGTGAAAGTTGGTAAAACTTAAAAATGTCAAATTTGGTATGTGTTTTCTGGCAACAAGGGTATCTCTATGTAAAATTTTTGTTTCAGTTGGTGGAGAAAACACAAATTCGATTTTCGGGTATTATTAACTGCATGCAAGGAATTAATCGACTAAAAAATCGTCAAAGATCTCATTATAGATTCGGATAAATGCTAAATTCCTGCCGAAAAATTCTATTTCGTAACTTTTGTACCCCAATACCTTGCAAAGCGTTCTCTAGGATAACACCTTTATTGGAAAGTGTGCAAAAAAGTTTTGAGGCGACCACTGCTACTGATTTAGTCCTAATAAAACGTTTTTTTTAAAAAATATTTTTGCTTTATTCAAAATTTTTGTTTATTACGTGTCAATGAATTTTTCTTTTACTTTACGGTTTTCCTTTCAATGGTACCATTGTTAAACTAATAGAGTTTTCCACTCTAAAGACGGGTAGATGGAAGTGGAAAGCTGTTAAAGGGTCCTATTCTCAAGGAATTAGTCTGTGGACTAATATTTTCTAAGGAATATTTAAATAATTTTTTTCACAAAACTTATTGTAACATTCCATATACAGTGAGTGAGTAGGTTTAATCTTAAGGAGGGAAGGTAAAAAAAAAAAAAAAAAAAACCCTTTTGAAGAATTCCTTTTACACACACACACACACACACACACACACACACACACACACACACACACACACACACACACACACACACACACACACACACACACATACACACACACACACACACACACAACCTCCTTTTACACTGTCAGAAATAACATTGGATATTGTCGTAATATTTTAAAAACCCTTAGCTTAACAATTTCCGAGCGTCAAGAAGGATATATATCCCAGGAAAATGCTAATTTTTTATGATACAAAAACATTTAGTAATACATCGGTCTAAGTACAAGTTAAATAAATGTGCGACCTTAGCGAAGGCGAAACGAGAAATCTCGTGAATCAGGTGACAGATCGTAATGAATAGTCTGCGAAACGAGCAGAACAGATTTCCCAGGGGACTTTCATTGATTGAAGAGAAAGAAAAAGACTTGAAATAAGAGCAGCCAGAAACACGCTTTTGCGAAAGGTTTTGAAATATTTCTCTAAAATGAGTAATCTTATTTGTTAGTACAGCAATTTTTTATACTTAATTATTCCGTGTGGTGACATGTCTTAGCTACCGGATTGACTGAACTAGGTTACAAGGAAAGGTTTTTTTAACTCACGCTAATTTCCCCGTGATTAAATGAACTGGGATAAAATCCTTTCAAGATAAATACACGAATGTCTAAGAAATGACATCTATCCAAAAGTGAAACAATTATCTTGTATTTTTCTGAGAAGTTAATAATGTATTTCTGAATTTAGAATAGCTTTTCTTATTTTCTCGTATATAAATTATGCAAAGAGAAAATATTATAATAATTCAAAAATTCGATCTCTGGATTGTGACGACCTTATTGTTACTATGTCTGTCTATCAGTCAATCAGTCAGTCTGTCTGTCTGTGAACACGATTACTCAAAAGCGATGTCTTTGCGCCAAATTTTTACATTTCTATTAAATTTTTAATGAAATCTGTTCTGAGGAAGTCTGCTTGGTCGTTCGAATCGATATTAAAACGATAACTACAAAACGAAAAAAATCTAGATGGATAAAATTTGACACACAGATTTAGATTTGTTTCAAGAGTACAACTGTATCAAATTTAGATCCAAACCCCTTAATGGCTTGTCCTTATGCCGGTCTGTATTTTTGCATGCATATTAATGTGATTAACTCAAAAATGTTATAATTTAGATAGCTGAAATTTGGTTAACAGTTTTAACATATAAACTAGGGGCTGGGGTAGCCTGGTTGGTAGAGCGTCGGATTCGCGTCCTTTAGGTTGCGAGCTCGAACTCCACCGGCCGAAGATTCCCCGCGTGCTTGGTGGCTGACGCGCGTTAAATCTGTCGTGGTCACAAAGTCCTCCATGTCAGGAGTAATACCACTGGGGGTACTGGATCAGGGGTGATCGTTCTCTGATTCAGGTCTAACTTACGATCTGTGGTTGAGTGAATGAAGTACGCCCCTTAAAAAGGGTTGTGACGTGTGTGTAGCTAAGTCGTTCTCTTGGCCCTAGATGGTGTTACTATAGAAACAAGAGGCACTCCCCCCTCAGGCTTAAATCGGCTGTCTTCGAACAGCGGACTCGTCCATGGCAAGTGCCATAAGGAACAACAACAACATATAAAATGTAGATCTTTATTAAGTTTAGAATCACGTTTATCAAAGGGTTGACATATGTCAATCTGTGCTTTCACAAGCATAAAAACGCGATAATTAAAAAACAGAATGATTTAAATGTGTGAATTATTATATTAAATGTGAATTCAACTGTAGTCCTGTGTCAAATTTCGATTTCAATCAGTTCGAGAAAAAGGCGCTTAAATTATATATTCGGTTTTCTGGAGTTTAGTATAAAACGTATCCCAAAAAAACAATCGATTGCACTCTAATAAGCTCTTTCATAATCGTTGTTCGCCAATGACTTGTGTTTGAAATACACAAGTGCATTTATTAGAGAAAATTTCGAAGAAATCACTCCTGCTGGTTTAATCTATACTTCTAATAAAGCTCAATGTGTGTGTTGGCGCTCTACAGGCCAGACCGTTTGACATACAGCTACCAAATTTGGTACATGTATACCTTGGAGGTTGGGAATGTGCACCTGGGGTTTCTTTTTTCGAATTTTTAATTAGAATTTTAATTATTAATTAAAAACTAACTTTCCCGCCAAAAAAATCTTCCATTTTCCCCACCGCCAACTTTTCCGCCAAAAAAATCTTCCATTATCCCCAGCGCCAAACGAGAAAGGCTTCAGTTTTCTTTTCTCCCAACAGTAATGAGGCTAGGGTTAAAATTTTTCTGCGGATTATTTCAATCGGTTCTGTTTATTTTCTTAATGTTTGATGCATTTAAAATTAAACATTGTTAATGAATCAATCTTTCAGATTCATTCTGAAGTACTTTTGAATTAAAATAAAACAGAATAAAGGAAATTAAAAATTTCTAATCCGCATAGCGTCACCCCAACTGGCGTAGAAAAAATAACGTATTTGCGTTACGTAACCGACGAAGAAAATTCACGCATGCGCATTCTGTTCTGATTGTTGCCATGACAACGTTATCAATGGATGATTTAAATTATTTTTGGGTTAGTTGCATGCTTTTGTAAGTAAATTGTATTTATGTGAGTTATATATTTTTTGTATATGCTTATAGTTTTAAGTACATCGTTTTTTAAGTAGTTTTTTTAAAACCTGTTTTCAACCGTTTATTTTAAACGATTCGTTTTATTTTCTTAGTGTTTGATGCATTTAAATTTAAACATTGTTAATTAATCGATCTGCTCATAATGAATCTAAGAAAATTTTGTTGACCAACTCTTGAGATATTACATAAATTAAAAAAGATATTCTTTAGTGCCCATAAAGTTTAAACGCTGAGTGACTCTATTTTCAGTAATCAGATTATAAAAAAATGCTTTGTTTCAGTAAAAAATATTATTATATTAATTGAAGATAAATTCATTCTACTTTAATTTAAAGCATAAATTCTACCGTTTTCAACCGTTTATTTTAAACGATTCGTTTTATTTTCTTAGTGTTTGATGCATTTAAATTTAAACATTGTTAATGAATCGATCTGCTCATAATGAATCTAAGAAAATTTTGTTGACCAACTCTTGAGATATTACATAAATTAAAAAAGATATTCTTTAGTGCCCATAAAGTTTAAACGCTGAGTGACTCTATTTTCAGTAATCAGATTATAAAAAAATGCTTTGTTTCAGTAAAAAATATTATTATATTAATTGAAGATAAATTCTTTCCACTTTAATTTAAAGCATAAATTCTACGGGTGCTAACAGAAAATGAGAGAGATACATATTACGTTATGACTGAAGGCCTTTATAATATTATGAATGAATTATATGATAATCAAAATTTGATGTTTTAAAATATTTTGATGAAGAAGCTATTAAAGTAGAAATTGCATAAAATATTTAATTATTAAAATTTTAACGGACATTAAGATTGGCGAACCGGCTGGTCGCCAAAGGCGGCTAGTATAAAATATTTTGGGATTGTTTTAAGATTTAAAAGATGTTATCAGGTAATTAAAACTGATAGAATGTTTATATGTACCGTATAATCATGGTGAGGTGTGAAAATTATTCATAAACTAAAAAAAAAGAAAGAAAGAAAGGAATCGCAAAAAAGGAAATTATTGACTATATTGAGTTACAACTCATATAGGTATAGTTAACAATAAAAAAGCCGATTCTTTAGCTAAACTAGCATTTTTTAAACAAGAAATAGATTTTAAAGTTAAAATACCAAGATCCTAGATTAAACTTAGGCCTAAGAAATCTCTTCTAGGAATACGGCAGGAGCACTGGGATATCATAACGGAAGCTAGATATACTTTTGGGATGCTGCCTGGAGTCGACTTTAAGCGATATATAAATTCTTACTGAAACCATCTGCTCATTGTCCTTGGAAGCTTTCTTGTCTATTAAAAACGATTTTTCTAGAAGTTAATGTCTTTAGGGAGAATATTATTCTAAAGCTATAGTATAAATAGCTTCTAAATTCTGTTTTATTGCGTATTTTCTATCTTGTTGATTATGTATTATTGTGTGTTACGTGTAAATAATTGTTATCATTATTAGTTGTTTGTGAACTGTAGTTAAACTATTTATTATTAGTTATTGTTGTTAAGCTATTGAGTATGGTATTGGATATTTTATTTGCACTGGCATATTGAGTGACTTAAATCACATACTTGTATATATTAATTTTTGTATTTACTATATTTCCTTATTTATGTGCTTTGTATTGGTTATTATTTGTATTTTGTATTTGTATTAGTATTAATCTCCATATACTCTTCGAGACGAATCAAAATTTTTTATTAAGATTGAAAGGTGAAAAACATCCTAAAAACTTTATAGGAACGAATATTTCTTTTTGTAAGCAATTAATTGATTATTTACTTTCTATTTCTTATGACACGAGATATAAAACGCTTTGCATGGTCAAGTTTCTGAAGACTAGAAATAAATGAAAGGTATTCTTAGGACCCGATTGGCTAATAGTAAAGTTTCAATTTCAGGACCGGAGAGCTGCAAATTTGGAAACTAGTTCCATCAAAGATCTGCCATGTATGTGAGCTTGGTACACGTTAAATCTGACTAAATGTTGTGTAGAAGCTTAGAGAAGGGATGCCAACGCAGGTGTAGTCCTCGTCATCTGACTAAGATTTGAAATGACGTTGCCTGTTCGAAAATAGTCATAGTGTTGATTTCAAACGGGATATTAATAAAATTGATTAAACTAAACTAACAGCTTTAAGTTTGCCATGTGATTATTACATCACGTGAGTTTTATTTCCTTTTTATCGCTTTAGAAATTAAAATGGAATCATTTTCACTAAATGTAATAAAAATGGATTGATACCTATTTTTAAATTACAATAAACAAATAAAAACAAAAGAATCATTGTTTCCCATATACTTTTTCGGAAAGAAACAAGTCTTCGAGTATATTGGGTACATTACTAATACATGAACAATTTTTAGAAGAAGCACTAAGAAAATAAATCAGATAAAAGAAATAACAATAATTGTTTGAAATATAAAAAAAAATGTTAACAAACTAAGAAGAAAGGACATATCAAGGACATCTCATGATACGATAAAAAATAGCACTTTTTTTATGCGTGAAATGTGAAGAGTTTATTTATATTTAAATGAGTTTACCTTGACTCATCTGGAAGAAAAGATAGTGCTCATATACTCAAACAGTGCAAGAAGTGACGTGAGGTGTCTCAGAACACATGTTCTAGTTCACTTTCCATCCAGGTGATTGTCATGCACTTGCTTCTTTTTCGTTTAAAAACCGAATTTTGGAAGAACAGTGTTTCTGGCACAGTCACGGCACTATGGACAAAGAATTCGTTCAATTTCCATTTCCTCTTGAAATGGGCACGCAAATTGTTCGATGGCCACCCACCCCCATCCCCACCACCAGAATATTTCCCTTTTTTTCTCATTTTGCATGATTCATTCACATTTCGAAGTTTTCCATCATGATAATCTGACAAGGCGTCGTGTGTCTGCTTAATTAATTCAATCTATAATTCATCGTGATAATCGTGAGCGGTGGGTTTCATTGTTTTGAAAATTGGAAAACTGCTCATCATATGCCTAAATACTTAATATATTTCGTTAGGTACTCAAAAGAATGGAACAAAAATATGTTGATTGGTGGTTTGTGTGTTTTCTTCCTTTTTTTGAGTGTTAACTGGCGTTTATTGTGTTTAGTTCCTCTGAACCTAATATCCTTATTAGTGATATCTCTGATATTTCCACGATGTTATTCGATATTTTGAATGCTAAACAGCCGAATAATATCATGAAGGGAGCATAATAAGTTTATGGAACATTCTGTGACAATTAGGATAATGTATATATAGGAACAAAATAGTATATAAAAACGATGCTAGAAATCTAAAATACAGGAAAATTCAAATGAAACAGAAGTTATTTAGTCACTTCTTATGGAAAAACTACAGGCTGGATTATAGCCAAATCTTATGTACATATTTTTCTGAGTATACGATTTTAGAAAATAAAAAAAAAAATGGTTTAAACTGAAAAAGATTGCTCAAAAAAGAAAATGTTGCTGCGATGATAATAATTTGCAGAAAAATTGAAAGTATTTGAAATTCTTCTACTGATATAAAAACAGCATACAACTATTTATGCTGTTTATTTATGATTTAATTTACTATGGCACTAACTTAACAGATCGTGAATTACTCGTCACACTGTTTAAATAGAGAAATATCAATGCCTATGCAATTCTTAAGGTTGTTGTTGTTTCTTATGGCACTTGTTAAAGACAAGCCCTCTGACGGTCAGCGATTTTAAGCCGAGAGAACGCCTCGTGTTTCAATAGCGCCATCTAGGGCAAGAATACGACTAAGCTCTTCATGCGTCACAACCCTTTTTACGGGGTGGACTTTATTCGTGCATTTCATTCACTCATCCACAGATCGTCATTTATACCTGAATCAGAGAACGATCGCCTCTGAACCAGTCTACTCTCGACATGGCGGACATTGTGACCACTACATATTTATGCGTGCACCAGCCACAACATACACGAGGAGTCTTCGGCCGTCGGCGTTCGAATTCTCAGCCAATGGAAAGTGAAACCAAAGCGTTACCACCAGGCTATCCCGGCCCAATCTTAAAGTAACTAACTACAAGCAAAACAACTAGTTTTACGACTAATAAAAAGTTTTCGCTAAAAATCTCTTATTGTTGCAAAATTTGATAAATAAGTTTGTATTTTGAAGTGACTGGACTTTTTCAATGAAGCCTAGACATAATTACAAACTAATGGAATCTAGAAATTGAAGAAATATCAACTCCTTTGATAGTAAATGCATATGATAGTAGTGGTTTCTATAGTAGTGCCTATTTTTAATAAAAGAAAACATATTTCTGCTTCTATCACCCAAAATAAGTGAAATTCTTCCCACTTCTGAAATCGAAACTCATAGTGAGAAGAATATATAGATTTTTATGAATTTGTGATGTTGTTGTCTAGCGAAGTAAATCTCTTGATAAGTAGATAGGAATATTGCAATTTTACCTTGAAAGTCCAGATACAGAATCGTTTTTGTATCCTGAGACGCCCATTTTTCGACGATTCTATCTCATTAAAGGGTGAGACGAAGAAGGATGGGCGCATTACCGGAATTCACCTTTGACCTTAAATTTGACCCATTAGATACTTTTTACTTCAATTTTTTTTTCAAGTGTATATGAGTGTTGTGTCGTTTCTTACCGCATTTTATTTTAAAAATTGCGTATTGATAGTTCAAGTGGCAAAAAGGCTTTCTGGAGTGGTGCGAAGAAAATTTTGCTAATTATTTCATATCACATATAAAAATAAAATATTCTTAAATAAAAAATCATTAATAATAATGTGTTTTTTAATATCAAAATATGTAAAATATCATATAAGTTAAAAATAATATTTATAATATTTTTAAGATGTTCCATATTTACAGCAGTTTCTTAAATGAAAATAAAATGTTTTAAATAAAATAAACTGTCGATTACCCATTGTTGTTAATCTTAATATATTGTCAAAAATTCAATAATATATAAAAAAGATTTTTTTAATATAAAAAAAGATCATTTTTATTTTGTAAAAATATAATAAACAAATTTTAAGAACAGAATTTTTTATTTATTTTTCATAATTTAATGCTTATGCCCTTTACAGTAAATAAAAATTGCTCGAAAATTTTTTACTGTGCATCAGTGTCTTTTTCCGTCAGTATTACTAATTATCTGCGCTGTTTACA
Organism: Argiope bruennichi; assembly: GCF_947563725.1. Classification (NCBI taxonomy): domain Eukaryota; kingdom Metazoa; phylum Arthropoda; class Arachnida; order Araneae; family Araneidae; genus Argiope; species Argiope bruennichi. Next base: position 114,709,443 of record NC_079154.1, read on the forward strand.
TCTCATAATTCAGCGAGTAATCCGTGTTTACTTCTTTGTTAAATGTAAACATCTCCTCCTTTCATCTCACCCCTATTTTGACGAATTAAACCCATCCTAACGCATGCGCAAAAGCGCAGAAGGTTTTAGAATTCTTTGTCAAATATTAGCTCTAATGGATCCTAAATGAATGACGGGTGAATATCTCCAGACTTGCAGCGAACTCGGCGATCATTTGGTGACTTGCAAGGTAAAATTGCAATGTATAAGACGGAAGAAATTGAACCAAAACTTATACAACCTATAGATTTCTCTCAATTAATTAAATTTAAAATGAAGCAATCTGTCATTAAAACCAGTAAAAACATAAGAAGTTCTATTTATGCCCGTCTTTGAAATTATAATACAGTAATAATTTTTAATAGTAACTATAATAATAATTTGTCTTCTTTTTTTCGGGCTCTGATAAGTAAAGTTATGTTAGAAATTGACATTTTATTAAAATATATGGTAAAGAAGTTTGATATGGAAAATGGTCAATAATTACTAATGATGTGCTCTTTTTATTGAATGGTGTTGATATCTATGTTTATATGAAGATCAATTTAAGCATAAATTTGTAATCGGAGTATCGAATGTTTCAGATACTATTTTTGCAGCTTAATAAACATTAAATACGTCTAAATAAGATGACTTTACGCTGACTGTATTTAGAATTTTTTAAAACGCTTTGTAAGTTTAAGTATTATCGTTACCTTTTCGCAATAACAAGATCCAGCCTAAAAAATTCTTATTGAATCCTAATTTTGAACGCCATTTGAATTTTGTCGCCAATATGGTAATCCGAACATGAAATTGGAGTAGTTCCAGCAATTTTAATGCTGATTTGTTTACTAATGTTTTTGCTTGTTGAGATGTATACATACTACAACAATTTTGTAATAACTGAAAATTAAAAAAATAATCGACAAATTAACATCGATTAAATAATTTAATTAAATTGTGTATCATAATTAAAATTATTTTCAATGCTAATAAAACATTTTAGTATTATTTTTAAAGTGAATTAAAAGCAAGTAATTTTTAATCCTTTACTGAATTAATTTATTTTAATTAAAATCATCTACCGAATTTTGACAGAACATTAAATGAAAAAAAAAATTAAAAACATTTGCTCGTGCTTTTGAAAATCGTTTGCCTATTTCTTAATTTTAAGTTTTATTATTATCTTGCCATTCTAACAGAATTCTTCACTATTTCTTGTTCTTTTCGTGGATTTCCCTTGATATATCGATACGTAAGTCATTATTCAAGCATGGATATCTGATGATTGAGATGATCAAAAATATTATGATATCATGAGTAATTATCACGCGTTAGAAAACAGAGAATTCGATGTCTACATGGCGAAGTACATATCGCAGCGACAGAACAACGTCCAAAATTATTACTGGGAAGTTTCGCCATTTTTTCGCAGAAATTTCTAAATTCTTCTTTGCCTAAATGTAGGATAAATTGAACTGAGTAAGTTTAATTTCTTCTAATTCAAAACATATATCTCTAATAACTAAGCTAATAGGAGTGAGACATACGTATATATGTTTATTTTTAGAATGTAGTACTTTATTAACTTTTCTTTCTCTCTCTCTCTCTCTCTTTTTTTGTTTATACTATTTTTGTTATTCTCGGAATTCTTAATTTCATTGCGCTTGCGAAGCCACGAGGTTCCCGCTCCCACTATTAGCGAAGCCGTAGAATATATTTTTCAAATTAAAAAGTCCCTCTTTCCGACGTCATCTCGTACTCTAATTTTATTATCTCAAACTTGGATCTTCGCATTTGGTTTTACAAAAATTCTTTATTTCTGAATTCAAAGGAAATTCAGCAATAGTGATCCATAAAGATTCAAAAAGAACTCTTTTTAGATGAAACAGTCATTATTCATAATTGTAATAAAGTTCAGGTAAAAGTGAAGTTTAGTGTGCCCCTTGCTGCGCCAAGGATGCCAAGTCGCCAATAAAGAAGGCGGACAAACTCAACAAACACTTCTGCGTAACAATTACGGTTACCACTTTCCGCAATATAATTACGATTTTTACTGATAAGTATTGTTTTTTTTAGACCAGCTGGGCCGGTCTTTTGGGTGCAGAGCTAAAGTTAGAGCATGCGATGCCGTCGGCATCGGTAAATGACACCGGGCAGAATTTTTTGACTTAAAAAACATCCTACGGTTTTGCTAGCAGTGGGAACGGAAACTTAGTAGCTTCGATAGCACATTGAACATAAGGACTATGTGGATAAAAGGAACATCATGCATAAAATTATTCCTAAATCCAAATGATTTTTTTCGAACCAGGAACCCTTTCGTACAGACCTTTTCATATGGTGCGGATTCAATCCTTCCTTTCTGAAACACCAGATCTTTCCATCGACTCTCTCATCCAAATCAATCAATTTCATATTCTCCCCACACATCGGACATATACATTTAGAAGCAATCAAACATTCTCCATACAAAATTTCAAACAAGCATCCTTTCCTAATCCGAATCCATTCTTGCACAATTACCAAGGGAAACAACCGTTAGAGCACTAAAGAATTACTAGAACCACTGCGAAAAATTCCATTGCATCTGACTTTTAAAGTAAGGATGCAGACGATTTTTTAAAGCGTATACTGACAATTAAAAATTGCAAAACAGTAAATATTTTCAGTTCGTATTCACATTAAAAATGAAATTGCAGCATCTTATTAGTTGTAAAAAAAACTTATAATAACGAACAATAATTATAATAAAGAACAAAATTAAAATCTTTAATCGATATTTTTTATTATTTTTTATTTAACATTTTTAATAAAATAGTTGTATTTCATGTACAACTCAACCATTGTAAAAAGTCGTAAACAAAGCAGCATTAGGGTTGCTAGAAAGCGTTCATTTGGATTTCCATATTGGCGACAAACTCGGGGGCACACTAATCTTCACTTCAACCTAAAGTTCATAATAATTGTAATAAAAAGGCAGTTAACTATGACTGTTTTACAGTATAGATTAATTGGGCAGCCATCTTGATTGGGGATTATTATTAAGGTTAGAGGCACTCTAAGCTAGAATTTTACCAAAATTCTGATGTAATTTCTAAACATTATATTCACATAATAAAGCAAAAATTGCGCTTTCCAATTTAATTTTATAATTATTCACAGAACGTTAAGGGGGGAAAAATGTGTCTGATTTCATGAGATGTAATTAAAATACAATATGGCATTTCATTTTTCAGGACATTTATTACTAAATTAAACATTGCGCTTAGAGATTAATCATAATGCGCCGTGCTATTTTGGAATCCATTGCACACTTGTTTTTGCTGCTCTTCATATCACTTTACTGTACGCACAATATTTATAATTAATTGTTACTGGTTTTCAAGTGACTGACATCACAAAAACTGTTTCCATTATTTGAAAACTAAAATTGAAAACTTATCACAAAATTGACAAAATGTGACTATTTTAAGCCAAATTTTTGTGCAGTAGCTTCTGAGGGTAATGACCCCTGAGCACCCGAGGGCAGAAGTTTGACTACTAGCTCAATTGAAGATATCACACATACAATCGCTTGCACAACCCCTTTATACAGAGGGGCTCATTCACGCATCTCACAGAGAGAACACAAGAAAGAGAACAACCACGCCCGAAGTAGGACTCGATCGCGGAACACCTAGATCACGGGCAAGACGCACTACCCCTAGGCCAGGACGCCGGCACGAAATTTGATAATTTAGCTTTATGAAAAAAAACCTTTATGTAAAAATATTTTTTTTTTGCACAGTTCTTAAAAACGCTTCTATAAATATTGAGAAAAATATAGAACATTTTGCTCCACACTGTTGTAAGAAATTTTGATACCTCCAGAGATAAAGAAAAAAAAGTGTGAAATCTCTAGTTACACATAATTTATAAGAAGGACTACTTTTTTTAAACTTAAATGCCGATATTTATTATTAATTTTATAAATCATTCTGATTTATTAAATTGAATAGTTAGCAATGGTCTACTTTCAGTTGTCTCTCTCTTAAGAATAATCTATACATAAAATAAATATAAGTATATCATAATATTTATAACATTAAATATTACATATGATAAAATCAGTTTCTAGATTCTTTTAAGACGTTAACTTTGCACCCTGATGACTCTCACTCACCATTTAAGAAGGGGAATCATTTTGACGTTTTAATACTTATTTATTTACTTAATTTTGATTGTTGAAAATACATGCAGAGTAGTAAGACAATGCAAATTAATTAAACGGGAGAATTCAACTTAAAACAATTATATACATTTATTTTTCGAAGCAATAAACAATTATTAGGTAAACAATTATGCATCGAATTATTTTCCGAGTGTTGAGGATTTAATGTTATTCTTAAAAGTTTCTAATATGAAGGTATGATTTATTTATTCAAATAAGATAATTTTAATTGAATCTCATTTTCACGTACGTAAATATCATACACATATTAAGTATTTTTGTTTAACATTTGTATTGCTTTAAAAAAAAAAACAACATTTTCACACTCTTTCAACTAAACGAAAAAATATTTCAAGCGAAGCAGTTCCGGCATATTTATTTAAAGAGATAATAGAAAAATTTCGATAAAGTGTTATCGGAAAAGAAATTTGTATATATGGCAACTAATATAATTTTTTTTCGTTACACCCTACTTATTTGTCATTTCAAGAAGTGTTTGAGTGACAGATGAATATCGGATGATAATATTTCAATTGTATACTTTAGAATTGATGATAAGAACTGCAAATAATGGTGGATAACTATCGCATAAATGAAATCGATTCGGGAATAAATAATTTTGTTTGTGTCAACTTCAAAATAGTATAGATTAGTATAAACTATTCTATATCAAAATAATTAATTTTAATAGATATAAATTAATAATCCTAATTTTTTTCTATTCGTAAATTATAGATCCGGAATAAATAAAATATCTTGCCTATTTTGCTGTCTTTCAATATAATGAAAAAGGTTTAAAGTATTTATTTAAAAGAAAATGCACATTGCAGAAAAGCTATCATTATAGAGTACAGTACAAAATCAGCAATTAGTACACAACAAATAAAAGCTGATGTTGGGAACCATAAAAATATTATAAAACGTTTTAGGAATTTTATATGGTTCTTTATTAGTTTCATAATATTTAATAAATGCATTAAGAATTTAAAGTCTTAGAAACGTTCAAAAATATAAAAGAAAGTTAATGAACGGATATATTGATACTTAAAAACATTGAAAAGACAGAAACTTAAAAGATGAATACAATCAAACTTAAAATCCTTAAAAATGCCAGTTAAAATCAGTCTTAAATACATTAACACACAATGGGAATTTAAAAAATAAATGCATTCAATTTCGAAAAACTTAAAAAACGTAGTAGGGGTTTAAATGTTATCAACTTTAATTTTGAAAATATCTAAGCACATATTAAAAATATCAAGTTCGTCAATAAAGTTTATAATATATTCAACAAATTTACGTTATGAAAATTTATAAGCATAGTTAAATTTGACAAGCACATTTCAAATAAACTGTTGATTCTAAATATTCTGGTTGGAACAACAATTTAGGAAATCATTGTAATTAATTATAAGTCACCACATATTATTGGTAGCTATGTAATAAAACAAAACATATCTGGATTTTAAACTATGAATTTCAAAGTTATTACGTAGATAAGCTGAAGATATGTCATGAAAATAAAAATGGCAATTTTTGTAAAACAATAACGTATAAATTTAATTTGTATTTGCTCCTGAATTTGGACTTGGTTTTTACAGTAAGAATTCCAAATGCGATAATATTATTGAGGATCAGATTGGCCAATATTGTAACTCAGAACCTTTAAAGCCTGCTCATTAGAATATTCTGTAGCTTTATGTGAGAATTTTATAATTAAATAAAAAAAATTTCAAAATATTTAGTTTAAATTGAAATTATAAATTATATTTACATGTTCATGTAACCAGAAATTGGAAGAAAGGACAATAATATAAGCATTTATAAAATTAGATACTCAAATTTTTTTTAATTAATAATTTATGTATTGCTGTGAATGCATACATTTAGTTCTTCAATTGTTTTCATTGTTTCATTTACAACATAACAAAGTGAAAGCGTTATGAATTCAGAAAGAAAATCGATTTGGAAATTTTAACGAATTTCCAAACATTACATTATTTGTATCCGATCACTTATTTTTAGAATTGAATTTGTGTGGATGTGAGATCGATAGTTAAAAACTAAGAACAATCAGGTGGATATAATTTAGTATATGTTCTTAAAACTATTATTGTAAATTTGTATCAAATTTTGGGTTTAATTTCACACAAGAGAGATATATTCTTCTACATTACATACTCGGTTCTGTTTTCTATACGACGAAGTTAAACTTGAAACAAATTATATTTTGGAAACAAAAAACAGAAGAGAAGAGAAGAGTCCCAATCATTTTTGAATGAATTCTTTTTCATCATAATTAAAGATATGATTTCCAATGCAAGATGTTTAAGCGAATGTAAAAATAGAACGTTGAAAGTTGATGATAATTCAATGAGATTAAATAAAAACGTATATCTTCGTGTACACAGTTCTAGGACCTTGACAAGTTATCTTGTCCTGAAGTATCCGAATGATTTAGTCTTCTAATGCTATCAAGTTTACATTTTTCATATTTTGAGGGGTGCACATCAGTAGGAAGAAGTACTCTGTGAAGGATTCCGAGCTTGTACATTTCATTTTTGAATGCACGCTGCATTTTCGTAATAGTGCTAATGAGATACGATTCCCAGTCGATGTAGTTCAATTTATGTTCTGGTGAAGATTCAACATTATTTGTAAATAATATGACAATCTTTGTGGAAAATGGAGATGAATTCCGCATCTGTGTATTACTTACATATGGTTTTATATGAGAAAAAGTGAGCATTATAAAATTGCACAGCATATGCGGTACTCTCTGCAAGCTAAATAGTTTTTAGACGTAACGTCATCTGGACGCATTGAGTTCAACGTAATATTTCGTTTCTTCCTCTTAGAATTCCCCTATTATTCTCAAATAATAATGCTTTCACTTAAAAAAAGATAGCCCGTTTCCTTTTAGTCATATCAGCTGCTTTATAAGTAAATTTATGATCACATATGTAAAATTTTCTTCAGAAGTTAAATTTTTATGTTTCTAGACGCAACATCATCTGTACGCATTGAGTTTAACGTAATATTTCGTTTCTTCCACTTAGAATTCCCCTATTATTCTCAAATAATAATGCTTTCACTTAAAAAAAGATAGCCCGTTTCCTTTTAGTCATATCAGCTGCTTTATAAGTAAATTTATGATCACATATGTAAAATTTTCTTCAGAAGTTAAATTTTTATGTTTCTAGACGCAACATCATCTGTACGCATTGAGTTTAACGTAATATTTCGTTTCTTCCTCTCAGAATTCCTCTATTATTCTCAAATAATAATGCTTTCACTTAAAAAAAGATAGCCCGTTTCCTTTTAGTCATATCGGCTGCTTTATAAGTAAATTTATGATCACACCTGAAAAATTTTCTTCAGAAGTTAAATTTTTGTGTTCATCTTCAAAATTTTCTTTAGAAGTTAAATTTTTGTGTTCAAAATTTTCTTTAGAAATTAAATATTTGTATTCATCTTCAAAATTTTCTTCTGTTTTCTAAGAATGACATAATAAATCATGCCATTTAAAATAATTTGCAATGCAAATTACAGAGTTTATTATTTTTTATAAACTGTGATTCAAATCCAAAAAGAAGACATTGATACATGTCATCCTTCCACAAGTCTATCAGACCAGTTCCAGAAAACCTCTCCCTGAACTTCTTTTCTAATCTGGCATTTTGAGAGGGTGAAAGATGATTTCTCCAGTCTCCGATAATACCTGCGAGGAAGTGCGATAATACCTGCGAGGAAAATGTTTTAGCATGAAAATGACTCATAGAAAAATGAAGCTCTTCTTTAGTTTTAGAAATAAATGAAAGGGGATGAATCTGAACGCGTGTGAATAATATTTCTCTTTTCTGTATTGAGTGGTTTGCTCACACAAATTTCTGATATCGTAGATATAGCTATCGCTTAGTTAGAGTTTGACAACTTCGGAGGATATTCGTTTACCAAGAAAAATGGTGACAAAAATTTTAATTAAAATTTTTGTCCGTGATTGGTTTCGTCCTAATGGTTCTCTAAGTGAAATATATTTAAACTGAAAATTTTGATAGACATTTAACTCGCACAGCTTTCGAAAATGGCTTACCAGTTACAGAAAGCCGCATCGTTATTGTTACCTAAACCACAGTGTCATATTACTCATTACACTGCTCGAAAATGAATCCTAACAACAGGAAGGGATTAATTTAAAGGAATGAGATTTGCGCAAAGTAATTAGTAAAATAACATATGGATTTGATGATATTTCAAGTTTGCAGGTTAAAATGACCATAAAAAGAACTGTCTCAAATGTGGAATGGTGATACCATTCCACATTTGACCATAACTAATGATGCAGGCATGATGGGGCCACACCTCATACGTCTTGATTCCAAATGCTCACCAGACCCTTTTCTAACCGCTGCAATTGCCACGATTTTGAATGCAAGAAAGCAAGCATTCATGCATTGTGTTGTATAGGTGTTAAATGCCATTTTTTAGGGATGGAACTCCATGCTCGCTGCACTTCAATCAAATCAGCAATAGCGGGTGCTGGCTGCGGATTATATTGGATTTGATAGCAAATCATGGTTAATACCTACTCTATGGGAGAAAGATTTGGTGTTAAGGCAACATATTAGTGCTAAGTATGGCATCTTGAGGGACAGCAGTTGTATGGTAACGAATGTTATCAAGCTGAAGATCAACCTCTAGTAAAGCGATCAGAAAAAAAAAATCCGTTTATTAATCTGATATTTAGTTTCGTTATCAAGATGCGTGAAATAATGGTGAGAGGGATCATGCTGTCATAGGAAATTGTGCTGCAGACCAAAACTAAAGATGCAGGCATGGTGGGGCCACACCACACACGTCTAGATTCCAAATCTGAACAGACCCTTTTCTAATCGCTGTAATTGCCACGATTTTGAATGCAAGAAAGCAAACATTCATGCATTGTGTCGTATAGGTGTTAAGGAGATAGAGCTCCATGCTCACTGCACTTGGTCAATCAAATCAGCAATAGCGGGTGCTGGCTGCGGATTATATTGGATTTGATAGCAAATCATGGTTAATACCGACTCTATGGGAGAAAGATTTGGTGTTAAGGCAACATATTAGTGCTAAGTATGGCATCTTGAGGGACAGCAGTTGTATGGTAACGAATGTTATCAAGCTGAAGATCAACCTCTAGTAAAGCGATCAGAAAAAAAAAAATCCGTTTATTAATCTGATATTTAGTTTCGTTATCAAGATGCGTGAAATAATGGTGAGAGGGATCATGCTGTCATAGGAAATTGTGCTGCAGACCAAAACTAAAGATGCAGGCATGGTGGGGCCACACCACACACGTCTAGATTCCAAATCTGAACAGACCCTTTTCTAATCGCTGTAATTGCCACGATTTTGAATGCAAGAAAGCAAACATTCATGCATTGTGTCGTATAGGTGTTAAGGAGATAGAGCTCCATGCTCACTGCACTTGGTCAATCAAATCAGCAATAGCGGGTGCTGGCTGCGGATTATATTGGATTTGATAGCAAATCATGGTTAATACCGACTCTATGGGAGAAAGATTTGGTGTTAAGGCAACATATTAGTGCTAAGTATGGCATCTTGAGGGACAGCAGTTGTATGGTAACGAATGTTATCAAGCTGAAGATCAACCTCTAGTAAAGCGATCAGAAAAAAAAAATCCGTTTATTAATCTGATATTTAGTTTCGTTATCAAGATGCGTGAAATAATGGTGAGAGGGATCATGCTGTCATAGGAAATTGTGCTGCAGACCAAAACTAAAGATGCAGGCATGGTGGGGCCACACCACACACGTCTAGATTCCAAATCTGAACAGACCCTTTTCTAATCGCTGTAATTGCCACGATTTTGAATGCAAGAAAGCAAACATTCATGCATTGTGTCGTATAGGTGTTAAGGAGATAGAGCTCCATGCTCACTGCACTTGGTCAATCAAATCAGCAATAGCGGGTGCTGGCTGCGGATTATATTGGATTTGATAGCAAATCATGGTTAATACCGACTCTATGGGAGAAAGATTTGGTGTTAAGGCAACATATTAGTGCTAAGTATGGCATCTTGAGGGACAGCAGTTGTATGGTAACGAATGTTATCAAGCTGAAGATCAACCTCTAGTAAAGCGATCAGAAAAAAAAAATCCGTTTATTAATCTGATATTTAGTTTCGTTATCAAGATGCATGAAATAATGGTGAGAGGGATCATGCTGTCATAGGAAATTGTGCTGCAGACCAAAACTAAAGATGCAGGCATGGTGGGGCCACACCACACACGTCTAGATTCCAAATCTGAACAGACCCTTTTCTAATCGCTGTAATTGCCACGATTTTGAATGCAAGAAAGCAAACATTCATGCATTGTGTCGTATAGGTGTTAAGGAGATAGAGCTCCATGCTCACTGCACTTGGTCAATCAAATCAGCAATAGCGGGTGCTGGCTGCGGATTATATTGGATTTGATAGCAAATCATGGTTAATACCGACTCTATGGGAGAAAGATTTGGTGTTAAGGCAACATATTAGTGCTAAGTATGGCATCTTGAGGGACAGCAGTTGTATGGTAACGAATGTTATCAAGCTGAAGATCAACCTCTAGTAAAGCGATCAGAAAAAAAAAATCCGTTTATTAATCTGATATTTAGTTTCGTTATCAAGATGCGTGAAATAATGGTGAGAGGGATCATGCTGTCATAGGAAATTGTGCTGCAGACCAAAACTAAAGATGCAGGCATGGTGGGGCCACACCACACACGTCTAGATTCCAAATCTGAACAGACCCTTTTCTAATCGCTGTAATTGCCACGATTTTGAATGCAAGAAAGCAAACATTCATGCATTGTGTCGTATAGGTGTTAAGGAGATAGAGCTCCATGCTCACTGCACTTGGTCAATCAAATCAGCAATAGCGGGTGCTGGCTGCGGATTATATTGGATTTGATAGCAAATCATGGTTAATACCGACTCTATGGGAGAAAGATTTGGTGTTAAGGCAACATATTAGTGCTAAGTATGGCATCTTGAGGGACAGCAGTTGTATGGTAACGAATGTTATCAAGCTGAAGATCAACCTCTAGTAAAGCGATCAGAAAAAAAAAATCCGTTTATTAATCTGATATTTAGTTTCGTTATCAAGATGCGTGAAATAATGGTGAGAGGGATCATGCTGTCATAGGAAATTGTGCTGCAGACCAAAACTAAAGATGCAGGCATGGTGGGGCCACACCACACACGTCTAGATTCCAAATCTGAACAGACCCTTTTCTAATCGCTGTAATTGCCACGATTTTGAATGCAAGAAAGCAAACATTCATGCATTGTGTCGTATAGGTGTTAAGGAGATAGAGCTCCATGCTCACTGCACTTGGTCAATCAAATCAGCAATAGCGGGTGCTGGCTGCGGATTATATTGGATTTGATAGCAAATCATGGTTAATACCGACTCTATGGGAGAAAGATTTGGTGTTAAGGCAACATATTAGTGCTAAGTATGGCATCTTGAGGGACAGCAGTTGTATGGTAACGAATGTTATCAAGCTGAAGATCAACCTCTAGTAAAGCGATCAGAAAAAAAAAATCCGTTTATTAATCTGATATTTAGTTTCGTTATCAAGATGCGTGAAATAATGGTGAGAGGGATCATGCTGTCATAGGAAATTGTGCTGCAGACCAAAACTAAAGATGCAGGCATGGTGGGGCCACACCACACACGTCTAGATTCCAAATCTGAACAGACCCTTTTCTAATCGCTGTAATTGCCACGATTTTGAATGCAAGAAAGCAAACATTCATGCATTGTGTCGTATAGGTGTTAAGGAGATAGAGCTCCATGCTCACTGCACTTGGTCAATCAAATCAGCAATAGCGGGTGCTGGCTGCGGATTATATTGGATTTGATAGCAAATCATGGTTAATACCGACTCTATGGGAGAAAGATTTGGTGTTAAGGCAACATATTAGTGCTAAGTATGGCATCTTGAGGGACAGCAGTTGTATGGTAACGAATGTTATCAAGCTGAAGATCAACCTCTAGTAAAGCGATCAGAAAAAAAAAAATCCGTTTATTAATCTGATATTTAGTTTCGTTATCAAGATGCATGAAATAATGGTGAGAGGGATCATGCTGTCATAGGAAATTGTGCTGCAGACCAAAACTAAAGATGCAGGCATGGTGGGGCCACACCACACACGTCTAGATTCCAAATCTGAACAGACCCTTTTCTAATCGCTGTAATTGCCACGATTTTGAATGCAAGAAAGCAAACATTCATGCATTGTGTCGTATAGGTGTTAAGGAGATAGAGCTCCATGCTCACTGCACTTGGTCAATCAAATCAGCAATAGCGGGTGCTGGCTGCGGATTATATTGGATTTGATAGCAAATCATGGTTAATACCGACTCTATGGGAGAAAGATTTGGTGTTAAGGCAACATATTAGTGCTAAGTATGGCATCTTGAGGGACAGCAGTTGTATGGTAACGAATGTTATCAAGCTGAAGATCAACCTCTAGTAAAGCGATCAGAAAAAAAAAATCCGTTTATTAATCTGATATTTAGTTTCGTTATCAAGATGCGTGAAATAATGGTGAGAGGGATCATGCTGTCATAGGAAATTGTGCTGCAGACCAAAACTAAAGATGCAGGCATGGTGGGGCCACACCACACACGTCTAGATTCCAAATCTGAACAGGCCCTTTTCTAATCGCTGTAATTGCCACGATTTTGAATGCAAGAAAGCAAACATTCATGCATTGTGTCGTATAGGTGTTAAGGAGATAGAGCTCCATGCTCACTGCACTTGGTCAATCAAATCAGCAATAGCGGGTGCTGGCTGCGGATTATATTGGATTTGATAGCAAATCATGGTTAATACCGACTCTATGGGAGAAAGATTTGGTGTTAAGGCAACATATTAGTGCTAAGTATGGCATCTTGAGGGACAGCAGTTGTATGGTAACGAATGTTATCAAGCTGAAGATCAACCTCTAGTAAAGCGATCAGAAAAAAAAAATCCGTTTATTAATCTGATATTTAGTTTCGTTATCAAGATGCGTGAAATAATGGTGAGAGGGATCATGCTGTCATAGGAAATTGTGCTGCAGACCAAAACTAAAGATGCAGGCATGGTGGGGCCACACCACACACGTCTAGATTCCAAATCTGAACAGACCCTTTTCTAATCGCTGTAATTGCCACGATTTTGAATGCAAGAAAGCAAACATTCATGCATTGTGTCGTATAGGTGTTAAGGAGATAGAGCTCCATGCTCACTGCACTTGGTCAATCAAATCAGCAATAGCGGGTGCTGGCTGCGGATTATATTGGATTTGATAGCAAATCATGGTTAATACCGACTCTATGGGAGAAAGATTTGGTGTTAAGGCAACATATTAGTGCTAAGTATGGCATCTTGAGGGACAGCAGTTGTATGGTAACGAATGTTATCAAGCTGAAGATCAACCTCTAGTAAAGCGATCAGAAAAAAAAAATCCGTTTATTAATCTGATATTTAGTTTCGTTATCAAGATGCGTGAAATAATGGTGAGAGGGATCATGCTGTCATAGGAAATTGTGCTGCAGACCAAAACTAAAGATGCAGGCATGGTGGGGCCACACCACACACGTCTAGATTCCAAATCTGAACAGACCCTTTTCTAATCGCTGTAATTGCCACGATTTTGAATGCAAGAAAGCAAACATTCATGCATTGTGTCGTATAGGTGTTAAGGAGATAGAGCTCCATGCTCACTGCACTTGGTCAATCAAATCAGCAATAGCGGGTGCTGGCTGCGGATTATATTGGATTTGATAGCAAATCATGGTTAATACCTACTCTATGGGAGAAAGATTTGGTGTTAAGGCAACATATTAGTGCTAAGTATGGCATCTTGAGGGACAGCAGTTGTATGGTAACGAATGTTATCAAGCTGAAGATCAACCTCTAGTAAAGCGATCAGAAAAAAAAAAATCCGTTTATTAATCTGATATTTAGTTTCGTTATCAAGATGCGTGAAATAATGGTGAGAGGGATCATGCTGTCATAGGAAATTGTGCTGCAGACCAAAACTAAAGATGCAGGCATGGTGGGGCCACACCACACACGTCTAGATTCCAAATCTGAACAGACCCTTTTCTAATCGCTGTAATTGCCACGATTTTGAATGCAAGAAAGCAAACATTCATGCATTGTGTCGTATAGGTGTTAAGGAGATAGAGCTCCATGCTCACTGCACTTGGTCAATCAAATCAGCAATAGCGGGTGCTGGCTGCGGATTATATTGGATTTGATAGCAAATCATGGTTAATACCTACTCTATGGGAGAAGGATTTGGTGTTAAGGCAACATATTAGTGCTAAGTATGGCATCTTGAGGGACAGCAGTTGTATGGTAACGAATGTTATCAAGCTGAAGATCAACCTCTAGTAAAGCGATCAGAAAAAAAAAATCCGTTTATTAATCTGATATTTAGCTTCGTTATCAAGATGCGTGAAATAATGGTGAGAGTGATCATGCTGTGATAGGAAATTGTGCTGCAGACCAAAACTAAAGATGCAGGCATGGTGGGGCCACACCACATACGTCTTGATTCCAAATGCTCACCAGACCCTTTTCTAACAAATATATGGGTATCACTGGTACCAAGACAGAAATGACTCTTATCTGAGAATATAATACACCTCAATTCACCACACCAAAGACAAGCTGATAGTGATTTGACAATGACATGGACATTACAAAGTCTGCAGCTATACTCCAAGTAATCGATTTGTTACCCTTCGAAATATCACACAGATGCCAATAGAAATTTGAATTTCTGCTGCAGATGTTGTGTCAAGCGCTTCAGTTATATGGCGGAAACAGCGACCTTAATAACACACACACACACAAAATCAGTAGATTACTTGGTATAATTTATGTGTTTCTAAACCTACTCAATTGAGGATCTCATATCTCAAATAAATATTTGTGTTTGTTACGAGATACAAGTGCTTAGAACTATACGCCATTCCTCTAATGTAGCTTCCGAGCTTTTTTACTCCTAATCAAAGATAAATTAAACTATTATTTAAAAATATGTGGTAAACATTATAATCAATCTGCAAAACACGTTATAATCATATTACAAGAGAACTTTTTTGTTTTCATTTTTGTCTGTCTTTCGTGTTTGTACCTTAATGGCTGTTAAATTCATAGATTCTTACATGAGAAACGAATTTTATAGTATACTCAATCATTTTTTAAATTTTGTTTCTGTATTGTCTTATATTTTCTATGAAAATTAGATCACTTTTTATATCGAAATCTGCAGAGTGTGATTCCTTACCTTTCCGTATAAAACTGACACTTTTTGCTTCCTTCTTTTTCATTAGGAAGTTCCCCGACAGCAGCATTGCCCTCATTTCCGATGGAATATCAGGATTCAATTCAATCATCACCCTGGGCATCGCCATTAGATCTGTGAAATGTTTGTTCAAGTGCTCTTTCATGAAATCGAAGCTGCTGTGGTAGATGACGTTCTGGAGCAATTCCTTGTCTTTCTCGAGTTTCTCCTAGAGATTTAGAAATAAAACATTTTTTAAAAAGAGATCAGACACAAATCAAAGAATTTGGTCCAATATTTGGATTAGGGGTGTAAATGAAAAACTTTATTAAATTTCATTCATTTAAGATTAAGATGTGTAAAGTTGATTAAGATTAAGATTGGAATGATTTTTCTCCAAACATAATCATAATAACTTTTTCTTGCAAGCTTAAAACCATTTATAATCGTATCTTCTAGCATACCTGGCGTGTTTTTGGAAAGTAGGCAGCAGTTTGTCATTCTTGAGAAAAAAACTGGATACTAATCTTAAGTCTTACCTTAATTTTTTCTTTTTGTATTTTGATTGCATTATTCATGTGAATCGAATTTAAATGCGGACAGAAAGTATAAATATTTAAGAATCGAAAACAACTAGAAATTGCAGCCTGTGAAATGACTCATTTGTAAAAATATTTTATTGAAAAATTAGGCGCAATATTTTAAGTTTTATACTATAACAATGCCTTAATGTATTATTTAAGAAAGGTAAAGAATATTTTTTACCAAAAAATAAAATATTTAAAAAAGGTATATTTTATAGAAGAAATAAAATCAACAATTTATATATCTAAGACAGTGAAAATAAAAATAGGCATTATTTAATGGAAATGAAAGAAAGAAACACAGAGGAGAGTCACTCAGTTCGAAAGCATTGCCTTGATCAGACATGCATCATTAATAATTATATTAAATATTCGAGTCATAAATTTGTCATTGCAGTTATATAAATGTGGTTTATAAAAGCAATTTTTAATGTAAACACTGCGCAGATGCAGTTAGAAGACAAATATGCATATTATCATCAATAAATATTTAACAAAAGATTGATAGTCTATACACTTTTTTAAAGTAACAAAATATATTATTTTATCTTCTGAGAGGAAACAGTTTTAGGTACAATTTGCTACAAGAATTTTAATAAAATAGATTAAAGATAAGGTTAAAAGATTTTTTGTTGATGTCTAAACGTTATTCTGATTGACCCGGAATTATCAGATTTGTCAAAGTCGCCATTACTTTGGAACTAAAGAAAATTCAAGAAAATAGTCATAATAATTAACGATATTCATAAATTGGTAGCAGAACAAAAGAAAGCAGAACCAAAGGAAAAATACTTTATGAACATAAAATGTTGTTTATGAAGGAACAAAGATTGAAGTAGCATGATTCCGCTTCATTTATGAATATGCAAGTGAAGAGACAGAAATGAGTACAGTGAATGTCGTACGTAGGTTCACACATTGTATGTAGAGATGCATAATCCACGATTTTTTGAATATCAAATAATATTGCTATTGTTATTTTTAAATATGCGTTCCAAATATCTGTTATTTCAATCATATTATTAATTAAAAATAATTACTTAATATTAAATATAAAATTTATTCATTGTAATTAATACTTAATTTACTAATTTAAGTAACGTGTGATTGAATTCATTTATCTGTTTCAGCTTACTTCTTAAATTTTATTTTTTTCTCAAAACTATTTATTTAATTTATTTATTAAAGTGAACCATTTTCTGGAAAAGGTGAGTTAAAAATATATGTCATTTCTTTAAAATGTTTACTTTAGTCTTATATTCTACCATAGATGCTGCCAGCAGTAAACAGAATACATGTAATCAAAGTCAATCATGTCACGAGCAATTAAAAATGATCTGTATGGAATAGTGCATCATCAAATACGAATATCGGTCACTCCCGTAAAGTGGAGCGGTGACTTCGCACTTTCCGGTGAAATTACCGCTCCGATAAATTTCAGTGATATGCAATTCAATGATACGATACGATAATTCCAATAACCGGTCCGTTCACTTTGCAATCCAATCACAGATTTCTTTCGAGAGCTTCCATTGGACAGATCGTATCGATTGTTACTTTCCAGTGAAGTCACCGCTCCGGCAAATTTCAGTGATATCGAATCGATTGTTACTTTCTATCGTGATCCAAAACCTGTAATTGAAGTATCATCAGTACGATCGTATCAAGGAATTGAATCACACCCCTCTTTGAAAAGTATTGATCACTTGTATTTGTGACTTTTTGATATTGGTTACGTAATAACCGCTCTTAAAATATTCGTCATCCCTAATTGTATGCCGATGGACAATTGAAAATTTAAAAATAATTCGTTTTATTATGCTTAAGGAAATTGGTAGTCCAATGTGGAAAACTGGTTCATTTTTCCGAAAAAATTGCCCATTAATTTTTTGTTGCTATTTTATCTACTTCTAAGGGTATTTCTTAAAAAGTCAATTGCATTGTTGAGAAAATAAACAAACACGAAATAAATTTGCTAATTTTTTTTAACTAAAATCATTTTTTTATAACTGTACCTTAAAAATGTTTTCGAGAACAATCCCAGATAATTTAAGCTCTATAAAATACATTAGGAAGGAATGAAAAACATTTTGCTATTTTAAGAATAATTCACAAAGAATCTGCCTGCATACATTATGGTTCATTCAGGTTGTTTATAAAATGATGAGGGAAGCTTCTTGAACAAAATGTTACTTTATTCACCTTTCGAATATTTAAATTTTTACACAAAGAATAAAGTACTAGCTAAGACATATTCAGAAATGAGGGCATGTAAAAAAAATCTGCTTAAAAAATAATTTTTCACCTATTATTAATTAAATTTATTATAAAGTTTTTAAAAATTTTTTAAACTATCGATAAGTTACTATTGCTTTTTTTATACATTTAAAAACTTTGATCGATTTATTTTAATTTGAATATTATTTACTTACTTTAATTAGGTGAATCAAATTTTTCTGGTTGCTTCTATAATCACATTTCGCAAAAATGAACGAACTTCCATGACTTAATACTTTCTGCAAGCATAAATAATTTCTGTTCTCGCCTTTTTTTGTGAAACTCACTTTTGAACCAAGGATCAAATAAAATCCATCATTTATCATTATATAAATCGGAATTCTTAATCTAATCTTTAAGTGTAATGACCTTAACACTAAATATGTCCCTATATGATAGTTAGTACCCTATCAGATCCAAAGTAAAAGATAAGTGTGTAATTACTGATACTTTTAAATATATTAGCAGCTATGTGAGCATTCTAATGAATTACAGCAAATTTGCAGGTCATCTATTATTTAAATTATAAAATAATAATTTTAAAAAATCTAGAATATGCGATAAGATTATTTTAAACGTAAAATTACACCAAGAAAAAGTATAAAATTACTTCCTTATTCATAATGAGAAAACTTTCTCAAAAGTAATTTCATTACGCATGAAAAATGCCATGCGAATCATATTTTGATATTCTAAAAATAATGTGTCTGATTACTTGTATGGATTCAAACTTTAGTCATTAAACTTATAAAATACATATAACAGGCTCATGGTAAAAGCTACAATATTTATATACATTCCTAGAGTAGCCATTTTTCTTAAATCTCAATATTGATATAATGGGATAATTTAGATTCAAAATATTCTTGACTCAATTGCTTTGGGCAACTGTATTTAGAAATATCAATTTAGAAAAAAAAATAATTATTTACTTTATACTGTGATCCAAGAAATTCGGCAATTTTCAAAATGTACGTTTTCGTGTCTTTCTTCAGTTGTTCGTAGGTGACGAAGAGAACATTCGGGTCGTTTCTGTGTTCCCACCAAGACAAAGTAGTGTCGAAGTATTCACCGAAATCCGTTTCTCCGTTGATGAAGAGCTCAAAAAAATCGTCGAATTTTCCCTCTTCGAAGCGATAAGCTGGCATGCTCTCTGTGAAATGGTAGAAGGAAACGCAGCAGTCCTATAAGGCCACGAGAAATGATAACACATCATTTACGATTTTCATATTAAGAAAAAATATGGATTTTACTTAGTTTAATTTTATTAGTCTTTCTGTTTAAATATATACGATAATATTATAATTAATAATAACATTTTCGGACAGATCTTGTTATTTCCAACTTATGAAAGACAAACAGGCAATCATACATTTGCAAATATCTTTTTTCCCCTCAAACTTGTATACTACACCATCATTAAAGTTTTTTGATTATGGACTTAAGATTTAATCTGTATCAGAGCTCGAAAGTGGATTGCCTTAAATAAAATGAGGTCTCAAATTCATGATTTCATTCTAAAATGAAAGATATTGCAACCAGGACCGCAAAAGCCATAATTAAAAAATACATGTGTATGTATTTTAATCAAATCTGGAAAACGAGACGTTGATCTGATAGTCAGTTTTCTAGTATTTCGTGGATTAAAATTTTCTTCAAAAAAATTATTCTGTCATCGTATTATCATCAGTTTTGGAAAAACATAAGCAAGTAAAACTTTTCAAGCCATTGCTTTCAATCTGTTTAATGGGAATCTAATTATTTTCAAATGTAATAAATACAATATCAATATACTAATTTGAAATATGTAAGTAAAAAAAATTATGCCGCATTAATTCTTGAAAAGACTTAATTTATCAATTCTTCGGTAGGAAATCATCATTCGAAAGATTTACTTTTTCAGTTATTTTATTTCCAAATTATGCTATATGTTTAATTCGACAACCATAGAGATTCAGTTCAGATCAATTTTTGAAATGAACCAATTTTTCAGGAATTTTGCAAAAATAGTTTTTGTTTCTTAAATGCTAATAACGCATAACAACTGGTTTTATCAGGTTGATAACATTTAGCATTTTCTCCTGACTGTAAATAACAAGATTGGAAAGTAATCTAAATATGGTATGAATGTGTTTCTTACTGGCTTACTTAATTTTCTTTCAACTAAAGTGTATAAAATCTATAATTTCTTCTTCTTTTTTCTATTAAAGTTTCATGATAGCAACTTAATAATCTTAATTTAATAAGAGAGTATTTACCGTAAACGTTTTGGTCCTTCAATCGAGTCTTTAACGATATGTTATCTTGTTATTAGCAAAGTGGCAGACAGAGAATACTCGAAACAATGCCAATTCTGTTGATGGTTCGGATCATATAAGACTATAGATTTAAAATTAATTGTAACATTTCAGTAACGATTGCCGTGAAGTATTTTCTTTCTTTTTGGAATAAAATGAAAATAACAAGGACTTAAACTAAGGATTATGGTAAAGTCCTGAGAATAAACAAATCAATATTGGATTATGGCACATGCCGTTGAGCACTGTTAAAAGGCATGCTGCTAAAGTTTTTTCAGAAAGTAAGTTGTTTTTTCGGCAACTTTACTCTTTCAATTGAACAGTTGTCCTATTAATTGTAAATTTATCATCAGGATAACATTATCATAGTCAACCATCACCATCTCGAAGTTTTTGGAACGACCTTTTAACATACATCCTAGCACTTGAGCATATCTTTATGAGAATAAGTATAGTTATTCATCTTAGCTCGTTGATTTTATTTAAAATCATGCATACCACCAAGTCGCTGCTATTAAATTTCGAAAAAAAAAATTAAGGTAATTTTATTTATTATTTTATAAATTCTTTATTACCTTAGTAGAATATTATCCTCTTCGCGTTTCTATATTTCACAAATACTCTATATGAAGACCCATTTGTGTTTCATTCAAAATGCCAAGATTTTCATTTTATTTATAGAGTAGAAATTTATTACATTATAGATTTTCTTCTTGAATTGAAATGTTGATAAAGTGACACAAAAATAAAAATCTTTATCCTACTGATTGTTTATATAATTAGATACTCTTTTTTATGTCAAATTATTCATTTTCAATCTACCTTTTTATAAAAATTACTTTTTTTATCCTTAATTAAACTTCCGATTAAAATATTAATCCCTAAGTACAATTCACTTTCTTAAAACACACTATTTTTTGATAATAACTTCCCTAATACATTGAATTAAAAATAGTGTTGGTCTTTTTAATGATACGGTTTCTATATGAGACGGTGAAAAAGTTCCAACAATTTTCCTTCAATGTAATATTTACTATACATTTTAGTATAAAATGGAATAAATTGTGCTAATAAAGGTTTAAATGCAATTTAAATATCCAGATTTGAAATGAATTATCAAAATTAAATTTAATCAGTTAGTAGAAAAAAAATTCCATCGTTATAGAATTTACATTTAAAGTTCTATCAAAGCTATGTGAGACTTTATATTCATAAGCATTTTTTTTAATTTAATTTTATGAATCTTATGCTAAATGTTTTTTTCGTCTAAAAATAAAATCTGACTGTGTCGCCATTACAGATTTATTCTAATGATGACTTCTGCTGAGTTTCTAAGAATTCGACTTCTTAGAAAGTCGAATTAGTTTCTACTGTTCAAAAGAACAGTAGAAACTCACCAAATACATATTCTTTGAAAGCACTATGTTAAATTTTTTTCTCTTTTTAAAGAATAAATTTGATATAAAAAGAGATAAAAAATATGCAGTTAAAAAAATACATATAAGAATTATCCAAAAAATATTAAAAAAAGCAAACGATAAATAGATTAAGTTTTCGTAAATGTTTTCTCTTTAAAAATATATTTAAAAAATCTTAATTAATAAAGAAATTATAAAAATCAATTAGAAATGGATAAAAGGTGAAACCTAAAACTTGAAATATATCAAAATATGAAATATATTTTCTAGCAAATTAATATTCAGAATTAAGGTTGAAATTAAAAAAAAAATATTCATTGATTATTTTGGAAGGCTCTAATAAGAACAAAAACTTAGATTTTATACAATTTTCTTCATGCAGATTTTTCCCCTGTCTTCTGAGACAAATTTATAACTTCAATAAAACTATAATGAATATCGCACTTAAAAAAAGGTTGATAGTGAAAGGATAATTATAAACTCTATAATTCAGAATATTAGCATAACTCAAGTGACAATATACAGGTGAGTATCCACCATCAGGAAAGACATTCAAAACTTAAACGAATTTCTGAACATGACAAAAATAACAATTTTCAAAATGCAGGAATGAATGTAGGAATAATTAAACTGTAGGAATGTAGAAATAACATGGATAACTAAAAGTCACCTTCATTATTATGAGAGCTAATTGAGAACTATTTATAGGAATTCAAATAGACAGCTATCAAATGCAACCTATATGCTATAACAGCTATGGAATCAATAGAGAATCTTCTGGAAGATATTCAGTAAATTACTCATTTATGTAGTATGTGGTCAAAGTCTTTGAGAGAATCAATGAATATCTAGTAAATGAGACTTTTTAATGCTTCAATAGAAGGAAATCGAGACAGCAGGTTAAATAAAGCATGAGTCATCTACTATCAATAATCAGGTAAGAAATAATGCATTTAAGTAGTTTGGGTTTTAACGTAACAAACCTTAGATTTCCAATCACATATTTTCTATAAAATTTTAACTTTGTTTTATTCTTTGACCTTTGCCCCCTATCGCAATTCTATACCTTACCTTTGGATTTCTTGCTATATAAATGTACTTGGCCTTGGGGGACCAAGGTGTCTTATAAAATGGAAGATGCATCTTAATTGCTGCAGGTCTTTTTAGATTTTCCCCAGCTTTTGCTCCAGTCATTTCCAGAAAGGGAGTCTCCGTGAAGAATTGCAGAGCTGATTCGAATGGTCTGCCATCCCTAAAGATACAGGCCACTATGTTCTGCACCCAAGTAGTTCCACATTTCGGGAAAGTGATGATAAACAGATCATCTGGCCGGGGCTTGTATGATAAAGCAGACCTGAACGCTTCAGGAGAGAAAAGACCCGGAATCCGCCAGCCATCTACCTCTTGGTACCATGGCATCTTCGACTGGCATTTTTCGGATGACATTTTAAAGTAGAAAATGGAACGCTGAAAAGAGTTAATGGTATTTTCTTACTTACAATGATGTATAAAATTTTAAACTATAAATGGTTTTATAATATGGAAAGTTAAGGAGAAATTTAAGAGGCTAGATTTGGGTTAGATATACAGAGACATCTTCAAAATCTTAAGCTAAAATTATGTATGTATTTTAAATTTATTAATGGTAACTTGATCTGTTAACAACAATCTGGGACTCTTAACAGTCATAGAATCAAAAATAAAAGGAAAGAAATCAGCAGAAACAGTGATTATTCCTATAGCATTGAATACTCAACATTTTGAATTCTAAGATGATAACAGTTTTGGATAAAAAATCAAAGTTATTTACAGAAACCAAGAGGAAAAAAGAAAACTTTGTAAATGGGATAAGTAATTTAATTTAGTTTATTTTTGTTTACTTCTAAATTTTTTAGCAGCATTATGAAAGAGTATAAGAAAAAATCCAAGAAAATGCTAACAGTGAATGCTGTCACTTTTTTATAAACTTTTCAACCAATCAAAACATTTAAAAAATACAATCAAAACTTACAAAGAAAAGAAAATTTAGTACTAAACACGTAAAATTTTCTTACTTTCTCTAAACTCTTCCTTTATCGAAGTAAATCTGTTGTTCTCATTCGCATGTAGAAAAATAAGAGTCACGATTAGATTTAGTACTTTAGTCTTGCATTAAATGCTATCACAGAGCAGACAATGGTAAGTTTTTACACTATAAAACTGCACGGTTACTCCACCAGGAAGTTTTGCGACATTCACTAGTTATTACTAGTTAATTATCTTCCAAGAACAGGAAGCAGCGATACAGGAAGTTAAAAAAAAAGTTCCGATACAAAGCATGACTAACATTAATCTCATATTAAAATTACTGTTCATTTAAATGAAGTTTTGAAGATTTTACTATGAGATATGTTGCAAAAAAATGCCTCGCCAAGGAAGAACTTTCAATTCTGCAATATTTTTTAGCAAAAATGTTAGAGAAATTTATTTATGATTATTAAATATAAAAAAAAATCACTAACTATTTCTGAAAAGTTACTTTGAAATCGATTTCTGCTTGGATAAATCGATTTTTATTAGTGAATCAATCGATACGATAAAGAATAAATTTCAAATTGAAAGAGAACGGCTTTAAAAAAAATTGAAATCTATTATCGTAAAATTTTCAAGTTATCATATGAGAACATTTTTTTTAAGTAACATAGTACAATATATATATATATATATATATATATATATATATATATATATATATATATATATATATATATATATATATATATATATATATATATATATATATATATATATATATATTCGTTACCATTTTCTTCTCTGTGCTTCTTTGGAGACTAAGTTCTTACCGCTCTGCCCTTTATTGGTTAGACAGGAGAATCAAGTACATGGTAGACATTCATGCCAAGTTGTAACTTTTTGTTGAGAAGAAGTCGCCCAATGTGACAAACTTCTTTGTATTGACCCTAAAAGTGACCTCAAAAGCAATAAATCGCCGATTTTCTGCCGGTGCATTTTGCGACTTCAAAAACCTCAAACCAAAACATCACGTTCTCACATGATATAAACGATAAAGACAGCTTGATTCGTGTGGCATTGGCCATTTTTGAAATTTTGTTCTTAATTATTTCATATCTTATTGATGTTTATTAATTATATAAATAATGTATTTAATATCATCGCGATGCCCTTGAGATAAACACAGTAACTAAAACAATGAAAGGTTTTATTCTAAAATATATTTAAAAATATTTTGAAGGATTGATTCAAATTAGAGGAAAATAATTGCAGATAAATAAAACAGGCATCACTGAAAAATTAATATTTTGTTATTAGAAACCATGTAATACTATAAAAATGATTTTTGTGCGATGCAATGTTCGAAAGTTATGGAAGAAAAACGTTATCATTTTAATTGGTTTTTAATAAAAAAAATAATGGTAAGTTTAAAAACATTTTTCTTAAATGAGCCTCTGCGAGCCAAGATGTAACTCTTATTTAATAGCTCTTGATTTAATGGACCTTATTTAAGTGTTGTCATAGTCATGTGACGAAAGGTAGCTAAAACATCTAAATGGAATTTTTCGAAATCCTTCGCATATACTACCATCATGCCATGTACAATTTTAATACGCTATCACCCTGCAGAAGATTGCTTCAAAAACATATGATACAAAGTTGTTCCGAACGCGTGGCCTTTCTATTTTAAAGCTAAGACTCTATCCCCTTTCTTTTCATATATCCTCTGAATCTTCTCAAAAACTAGAGCAAGCATAGTACTATAGAGGAAGGTATCAAGCGTGTTCTTGACGATGAACACCCATTCGATATACAGGGTTAGTAAGAAATAAGTTACCCACTTCAGAGGGCTCAAAAATACGTTCTATTGATCCAAATGAGATAAAATCTGAACTGCAGATTATTGAGATGATGCGCTTTAGATTTATTAAATAAAAAAAATAAGTACAAAAATCTACTATTAGGTGGAGTTGTAATACACATAAAACCCTTTTAGTATGGTTTATAATTGTTAAATAAAGTAAAATTAAATTTGCTCAATATGTCCTCGTTTATTTTCAACAATAAGCTCTACTCGGAGAACCATATTTTCTATAGATGACCGGAGCGAGTCTGCCGGAATACTAAGAATATGGCGCCGAATGTTGTCCATCAGATCTGCTAGAGATGATGGACTTTGACGGTAGATATTGTCCTTCAAATAACCCCACAACAAAAAGTCGCAAGGGGTGATGTCCGGTGAACGAAAAGGCCATGCTATTGGGAAATGACGGCTGATAACTCGTGCTTCTGCGAAATGCTGTATTAAGAATGGGCGCTGCTGTATTAATGCTGTATTAAGAATTGTATTAACAATCGCTTTACACACGATCAATATGAGGTGATGCACCATCCTGCATGAAAATGATGTCTTGAAGGCATCCACGTTGTAGAAGAGTTGGGATTACAAAATCCCTCAGCATATCATGGTACCATTGCCCTGTGATGGAACAGATTTGGATTCCATTTGAAGTTATCTCTTCAAAGAAATACGGTCCAATGATAAAGGTAGTTGTAAACCCCATCAAACTGTCACTTTTTCAGGATGCAAGGGTTGTTTCTGGATAACGAGAGGGTTTTTCTCTGCCCAAATTCGACAGTCGTGGGTGTTAACTTGGCTAATGAGACAAAAGTGGATCTCATTACTCCCCAGAATGTTCCATGGCCAAGTTGTGTCAACCACCATTCGAGCAAGGAACTGAAGTGCAAAAGTTTTACGGACCTCTAAATTCCCGTCCTGCAACAGGTGAACAGACTTGATTTTGTATGGATAAAAATGCAAAACATGCCGTTCGATTTTTCATACAGTTGAATACGGCATATCCAAAACACAGGAAACAAAACTGGCAAACTCACACTATTATGCGGCGACTGACTGCTGGCTTCTACGAGCGCTGTCGCAACAATTTTGACATTGGAAGACAGGATTGTTTTTTTTTCGGCCTCTACCTGGAAAAATGCTTGTTTTCTGCAACATCTTGCGTAAGACACCTGGAGACATTGGACCTCTTCGTATCTGTTGGACGAAATTCCCTTAGAGCTGCAACGGAGTTTTATTGGTTCTAGTAGAACAATTTCACCAGTAGCGCTTTTTCTTGCAACTTAGGCATGACGAACAGAGAAGAAACTAATGTTCGTACAGAATCCGCCTTCTCTTTATCCAAAGAAAAATGGTAAAAGACATGCGCTGGCTGTAACGCAAATTATGTTTCACATTTTCAATATATGCAGAAAAAAATTCCATTTGTGTTACACCGCCATCTATTGGTGAATTTTTGTACTAAATTTTTAAAATTAAAAAATGTAAAGCGCATCATCTGAATAATCTGTAGTTGAAATGTTTCTCTTATTTGGACTAATAGAACGCATTTTAGAGCCCTCTGAAGTGGGTAAATTTCTTGTTAACCCTGTATATATAGATTTTGCGCTTATCCTTTTATGTATTAGATACAGACATTTAATTTTTACATTGTTTTACTTTTCAGTTATATATAACCTATTCTTTATCAGTCATTTCAGATGTGACATAATTGATTCTATGCTTATCATAGACATATCACATATTCTAAGTTTACCATTTTATATATATATATATATATATATATATATATATAATTTAATTTATGTGTTTCATTTTATAATCAAATGTATAGATAACTGTTTTCAGTTTAATAAATAATGAGACCATCTTGATAGCCATTTAATAATTTTTAAAATTATCTTTTTAAAATTCTCATTTTATATGTATAAGAAAGGAAAAGGAAACGTTAGAAAGAAAAAAAAAACACCAAGTTAGTCTTACCTCGTCTTTAGTAACTGCGTGTTCTGCTTATAGATTGTTTCAAAGAAATTAACTCTGCTTTAAAGGTTATGTTTATTGTACTTCATAATATCATTTGGTGACAAATTTGTTCTACTCGATTAAAACTGAGCATTTTTCCTCGTATATCATATCTAATTTCCCGAAAGTTGTGGCAGAGGGGGGGGGGATGAATGAACTTTCATGGATATCTTATATAATATTTAAAATTGTGATAATACGAGTTAGATAAATTTGATATCTATCATCGCAATAATAGGGAAACATGGAAAAGGGGTGGAAATGGAAAAAGAGGTTTTTATCAGAGTACTTGAATGATACAGATTTCATTTATTCTTTAAAGGGCTATTTGTAACTAGAGGTGATCTCTTAGACATTTTCCGGATAAAAATAGTTTTCAGAAATGATATCGCCAAAATAATATTAAGTTGAGCTTTTGTGATTATTTCATGATTGCTCAAAGTGATGGATTAATGTTTCCCATTAGACATTATTAAGTAACAGACTTCTGTTTACTTAGGGCCGCGGTGGCCTGGTGGTAAGGTCTCAGCTTCGGAACCGGAGAGTTTCAGGTTCGTGACCCGATTCCACCGAAGAACCGTCAAGTAAGGGGGTCTGTTGCACGTTAAATCCGCCATGCCAAACGTCCTCCCGCTGGTGTGGTGTGGTGTGGAGAGAGGTGTGCCAGCTCAGGTGTCGTCCTCGTCATCTGACTCTGGTTCAAAATTGCGAGGTCCGTCCCAAAATAGCCCTAGTGTTGCTTTAAAACGGGGTGTTAATATAACGAAACCAAATTCTGTTTACTTCACTAGTTATATTTGTTATCAATTTCAAATAGCAATATTAAGACTTTACACAAAATTCTTTTCTTTTTATACGAAATAAAAACATAAAACTTGTTTTTTATTTAAATTTCTAATTGATTCATTTTTTTCTAAAAAATATCTTCTAATTTGATAGAAGGTTAAGTTAATAAGATAATAAGTGTTAAATCACAAGCGAATCACGCGGCAGTCGACGTATCGACATAGCTGTATAATTAGAAGGAGAAATGAAAATAAAACATAGTCGAAGGAATTAAATTATCAAAACATTTATTTAATACAAAATTTTAATAACTGAGTTTGCTTCTGTATACATTCAACGAAAATATCACATGTCGTCCTTCCATAGTTCTAGAAGTCCTGTTCCCGCAAACTTTTCCATGAATTTCTTCTCCAGTCGAGCGTTCTGTTCTGGTGAAAGGTGAGTCTTCCAATCTCCGACAATACCTGAATCATGTGAAAGTGAAATAATAAAAACAATGCACATGAAATGCACATTTTTTATTATGACAGTCACCTTTGGAAACCAGCTCTTACTGTGTGGAAAGTTCTCATAAAATCTGCTTTGATGAGTCGGAAAAATACTCAGTGTTGTAAGGATATGATTCAAGTAAAAATAACCGAGGCATCTCCCAGGAATAATATTGGAAATCAGCCCAAAAAGAATTCTCGAATTATTGATTGGTTCCCATCTTAGCTGTCAATCTTTCGTATATTCTATTTCCTTCAAAATATTAATCCAAGATCTTGGAATCTTGGATAAAATAGTAGTGGACATATAAAAAAAATATTAACTTCATCTTTTTTGTTTAGTTAATAAAATTATTAATATAATCAACTCCGGAGTATTTCATGTATCTAAATTTAATATAAATTAAAATGTTTGCTATGTCACTCAGAAATCGTCTGATTGTTAGATGATCGAATACTGTTTTTTTTTTTTATTAAACTCTATAAGCTTAAAAAACAAATGGGATTCACTAAAAAGATGTATATATAATAAATTTTTTTCAGTCCTTTTTAGGTCTTTTCAAAATATAATTGCCTCTTCAGAAAATATAGCAGCTTGATTGCTTGATTTTAATTTCTCTCCCCAAATTATATAATTGTTGTCATCGAAATAGACAGCTGTACACGCCGCTTTATCTTGTAACTTTGATCCATGAGTTTAAATCTTTGATTTTAAAATTTTTCAATCCAAACATTACAATAAAAGTGCTTTTATGGGTTGGAAATGGAGGATATCATATATTTTTAAATTGTCGAAACACGTATTTCTACTATCATTTCAATGCGATGCTTCCTTTAACACTTTTAAAACTACTGAGAAAAATTTTGAAATATTCTCCGAGTAAAACTCATGATTCGGTCCATTGTTCTAACTTTAATGCGTCCTGATAAACCTTTTTGCATAGAAATAGAAGATCTCAGTGGTTGAAGATAAATTCGAGAGTAGGAAAAATTCTGTGCATTCTAGAGATGCATAATCCACGATTTTTTGAATAACAAATAATATTGCTATTGTTATTTTTAAATATGCGTTCCAAATATCTGTTATTTCAATCATATTATTAATTAAAAATTATTACTTAATATTAAATATAAAATTTATTAATTGTAATTAATACTTAATTTACTAATTTAAGTAACGTGTGATTGAATTCATTTATCTGTTTCAGCTTACTTCTTAAATTTTATTTTTTTTCTCAAAACTATTTATTTAATTTATTTATTAGAGTGAACCATTTTCTGGAAAAGGTAAGTTAAAAATATATGTCATTTCTTTAAAATGTTTACTTTAGTCCAATATTCTACCAATAGATGGCGCCAGCAGTAAACAGAATACATGTAATCAAAGTCAATCATGTCACGAGCAATTAAAAATGATCTGTATGGAATAGTACATCATCAAATACGAATATCGGTCACTCCCGTAAAGTGGAGCGGTGACTTCGCACTTTCCAGTGAAGCCTCGCACTTTCCTCTGAAATTACCGCTCCGATAAATTTCAGTGATATGCAATTCAGTGATACGATACGATAATTCCAATAACCGGTCCGTTCACTTTTCAATAAAATCACAGATTTCTTTCGAGAGCTTCCATTGGACAGATCATATCGATTGTTACTTTCCATTGAAGTCACCGCTCCGGCAAATTTCAGTGATATCGTATCGATTGTTACTCTCTATCGTGATCCAAAGCCTGTAATCGAAATATCATCAGTAAGATCGTATAAAGGATTTGAATCACACCCCTCTTTGAAAAGTATTGATCACTTGTATTTGTGACTCTTTGATATTGGTTACGTAATAACCGCTCTTAAAATATTCGTCATCCCTAGTGCATTCATATATTGTATAGTTTCATAAAGTATAAGTACATAAAGTGTATAGAAGTACTCGGTACTATTCTGTGTTCTCATAAAGTGTATAGAGTATGTGTTATTTATATAGGTATAATCTAATGCTGCTTAATGATCAAGAATGCTAACTGGGTTACTAATGCTATGCATTCAATCTTTATAATTAAACAGATTTCGCGAGGAAACTCACCTTTCCGAACAAAGTTCACTCCTTCCGCGTCTTTCTTCATCATCTGGAAGTTCCCCGACAACAGCATTTTTCTGAGTCCCTGAGGAATGTCGGGATTTTGTTCAATCATCTCCCTGGGCATGGTCATCAGTTCCGTCAAGTGTCTGTTTAGGTGCTCCTTCATGAAGCCAAAACTGCTGTGATGGATAACATCTTGGAGCATTTTTTCGTCCTTTTCAAGTTTCTCCTGTAGATCAGAAAGTAAAATCACATGTAAAATATGCAAGAAAGTGAGTATTGGTAAAAGAATGGTGTGTTTCGGATAGTTCGACATCAATTTTTGCCAAGTATCATTTTTCAGTAACTTTAAACAGTATTTTTAACAGTAACTTTTTTTAGTATAATAGGTAACAGTAACTTTAACAGTAACTTTTTTTAGTATAATAGGTATAGGGTGTAGTACCTGGAAGACCAAGCTTCGCTCGACACTTTTTTTTTAAATGTCAAATCGTGTTTTTTCGGAAAAAATATTTAGAGACTAATCACATAACGATTTCCTAGGAATATTTCCTTGGTCTAATAAAAAAACCATCCGACATTGATTTGATGCCCAAATTCTGTAATGTTACTTGTATGACACATTGATTGGTTAAGACAGTAATTACATTGTTCCCAAACATATTTGCATTCGGATAAAGTCATATGGCACCATCTCACAAAATTTTGAGAAACTATTAGGTTATCATCCTATGGCAACAGTGCTAGTACCACAAAAATTTACAAGATAAGGCTACATGACATTGTCAGATGAGATCAGATAGGAAAAGGCTTATAATTGTTAGTTATAAAAAATGGTGTTTTTTTGTGTGTAAAATCGCGGTTTTTTTTCTGGAAAGAAATTTATATAGTAAATTTAAAAAGCAAAACCTTATCTAAATATAAAAATTGATCTGAATCTTTAGAGCCGTTTCCCAGATACACAAAATAAATTTTGATGTATATGCAAGTATTGTTCGTTTAAAGTTATAAGATGAAGGCAAGGCACTTATAGTGAATATTGTAAAGAATTTGAAACGAAGATTGCCAGAAGATAGATGTCATCACTGTATTGGTGTAGATTAAAATTTTGATGACATAACACCGGTAGTACGTTTGGCAGACGGAGATTGTTTTCGGAGGGAGTCAGCGTGGTGTTGTGCTATGTGATGTTGTTTTGCATTATATGGTGTTGAAAGTAAAAGGCATTGATGCCTGGTGATGGTGTTCTATCTTGTGGATTAAGATAATGGTCGTGGGAATGTTTTTACAAATATTGTAATGTATGAATTTCCTATTGTTTATATGTTGTGAATGTTTTTTATGTTATGTGTTTTATGTTGTGTGTTTTGTCCGACTGTGATGTTATAAATAAACAAATTTAAAAGACAACTTTGGCCTAATCATTCGGCTCTATTTTCATGACACAATATATTTGAATTATTTATACAAGAATGGTAAGAAAACAAAAATTTCAAGACATAAAGTAATGGTACTTCTTTTGGTGATCCTGTAGAGTGAAAGAAAAAGTATCAAATATTATATTGCTGAAACAAATTAGCACACTAGATAAGATGCGGAATACGTCCTTTTACATAAAATATTTCCGATTTGCCTATTGAAAAATTAAATGTAATGTTGCATCTACATGTTACACTCAAGAGTAGTTATGCTAAAATCTCGTTCTTCATTTATAATATATAATGCAGTTTTATATTATCAGACAAATTCTATAACCTTAAATGAAATATGAAAATCCACAGAATATTATCAGAAAATTTAAATGAAAAGTAATAATATTTCGGCTGTAAATTTTCCAAGTTGGAAAATAACTTAAGAAAGTAACATTCTACTGTTGTAATTGAAATACACCCTTTACAGGGCAGAGAATGAAAGGAAAATTAATTGATATCACTTAATTGATGTACGGAAATTGATGATCATCAGTATGTTCAGGCAAATTGAATAATAAAACCAATTATTTATTTCATTTTTCATCTTTTTATAACAATTGGCTTTATTTCTTTATTTTTTGTTACATTCTGCTTTAAAAACGCATGAAGAATATATGTCCAGATATAAATTTATTATTTTGTTTAGTCTAACGATAGATTTTATACAGTAGATTCCAAAATTAAGTTGATGCAGAATATTAGACATGCATAACATGAACATAATTCCATTTTAATACCATTTGACATTTCAAAAAAAAAAAAATACTGAAATACTTTAAACCTACTTCCATAAAAAATAATTCGACTTCTTTCCCACAGCAGCACACTTTACTTTAAGAAAATTTTCATAACTATTCTTACTTTATAGTCATGAGTAAAAGTATAGTCCTTCATACTGAAAAAGTTTAGAATATTAAAAAGTTAATAAAAATGTTGGAAGGCATGACGGACTTACCCCATATTTTGAGTCTATAAATTCAGCTATTTTCAGAACATATCCTTTCGTGTCCTTCTTTAATTGCTCGTAGGTAATGAAGAGGACATTCGGATCGTTTCTGTGTTCCCACCAGGATAGAGTGGTTTCGAAGTAATCACCGAACTCTACTTCTCCATTCATAAAAAGCTCAAAAAAGTCGTCCAGGTTTCCGTCTTCAAAACGATAACCAGGCATACCTTCAGTGTGGTAGTAAAGAGATACAAAGCAGTGCTGGAAGAAGATATTAAAAAGCATCGTTCAAAGTTTTGAAATGAGTTTGAAGCCTATTTTTTAGCTAGATAACATAACTTTATATATAAAACGAAACAAAAGCGGAAGTGAAAATCTTATTTCAGCGCTATAATCAGAAGAAAGGATTTTTTAATCTTAATTTTAACATTGGCAATTGAATTTCAAAATAACATTAAAAAATTGCTACATTGAGTATTTAAATAAATTTTTAAAAATGATTAATTTTTTTTTAATTTACAGAAATAAAACTGATATCATTGAAGGGATAATTTTTTTTTATCTTTAAATAAAAGCAAGATAACAGTCTCTGGGAGATAAAAGTTTTGGAAGATATGATCATCAATTTTCATACATAATATTTAGTAATGAGACTATTTTCGCGCTCGATTAAGCTTTTTGTTTGACGCTTATTTCTTGATTCCATTTACATCTTTCCTCTGATTGAATGCAACTTTTGATGACATGGCAAGAATTCTCCAAAACATTTCTAATAATATTTTGCAGTTTCGATAGTTAACGAAATGTTGAATTAATAGCGTTCAAACGTTCCAGTAAAAACGTTCAATGAAGAAATTTGAAACGTTTGTAAAAAGATTTGTTTAACTTGTCTGCCTGCATTCGACAATAAGTAATAAAAGATTTCTTGCCATGATGGTTAGCATTTTATATTTATAGAAAAAAATTATTTAACAATGTCAATCACAATAAAATTTGAGCTTATAAAGACATGCACCAATAAATTTCTGCAAATTGAATATCGGTACTTACGTATTATCGCAACCAGGTTGGCGCGATTTGTAAGTTTGAGTAAGAATTAGTCGCCAAATTTGTACAAGCTGAGTAAGAATTAGGGTCACCAAATTTGGCGATTTATGCGAATTTTGGCCTGGTTACGTTAATACGTAAGTACCTGAATATCTTTAAGGTCACCACACATGCTTTTATAAGCTGTAACCTAAATTTTAAATCAGCGAAACTCTGTTACCTTTGGATTTCTAGCTACATAAATATATTTGGCTTCTGGAGACCAAGGTGTCAAGCGGAATGGTAGGTGGAGCTTTATTGCTCCAGGTCTCTTCAGAACTTCACCCGCCTTCGCACCGGTCATTTCCAGAAAGGGAGTCTCTGTAAAAAACTGGAGTGCCGAAGTAAATGGCTTGCCTTCTCTGAAGATGCAAGCCACTATATTCTGTACCCAGGTAGTCCCGCATTTAGGATAGGTGACGATGAACAAGTCTCCAGGTCGAGGCTTGTAGGTCAGAGCAGACCTATATGCCTCGGCCGAAAAAACGCCTGGAAGTCGGAAGCCATCTACGTCCTGGTAAAAGGGCGTTTTTTTTCGGTTTGTTTTCCTCACTGGTAGAGGTCATGCTTAAAAGTAGGCTAAGAAATTCTGAAAATAAACCAGAACCACAATCTAACAGATTTAGTTTTCTGAACTACAATGTGAAATGGTTTAGAAATTTGGTGAAAAGAGAAGGAAAATTGATAAGGGGATACAGAATCTAAAACTGGATTTTCCCAAATAATTTGGATTTCTAGTAATTTTAAATTAATGTCAATATTGGCCTTGGTATAACAGAATTTAATATTACTCAAAGAGTATCATTATGAGAGAATTAACATAAAACAGAAGAGCAAGGCCTTAATTGATATCGAATACATATTGAGAATTTTTGAAAACGAAAGGAAATTATTTAAAAAATTTCAGAAAGTAGTATTATTTTTTAAAAGAATGAAATATTAAAGGATATTTTAATAACAATAAGCAAAATAAGTATGAATTATGATGGTAAAGTCTGTTATATCTTGCAATATGTGGATATTATTTAATAAAATTCATACTAAAAAAACTTATTTCAGAAAGCAAGTAATTCTTTAAATATCATGGGTTGATCATTTTATTATTTCTGACCTACTTTACATTTCTAATCACTGTGAGTTTTTTTTAGTATTTTGATATTTACAAATTGGAATTCTAAGCATGCTTGTCCGAAATAATTATGTTTACTTCCTCGTGTGAGAAATATACAAAGAGAACGTAGAACATTTGTTGAAAAATTCGAATTCGAATTCTGATGAATCTCCACGTTTCAGAGCTACCTCATTCCGAAAAACACATCTATGGAATTATGTCTGTCGCTCGATTTGTATGTCTGTGTGTAAATACAATAATTCAAAAATTCCTTGGATTCCTTGGATAAAAATTCCTTTTTTATACTCTAAATTTTTAAATTTCTATCAAATTTTTAACGAAATCCATTCAGAGGAAATCTGCCTGGCTTCAAAATCAGCCCTTTAAAAAAAAAAGGCATCCTAAATACACATACAGAGTTTTTGGTACTTGTGTGTCAACCACATGTGAGCGCTTATTGGCCAAACATAGGCAAATATAACAAAACTAGATCAATACAAAAGATCGATTTTTTTTGTAACTAATTTTCGCCAACAGCATGCCGTTACTGAACAAGTACCGATTTTCCCCACTGTATTACAAATCACACAACTCTCGTGAGTAAAAATAAAAATATCACAACTGGTAGAGTTCATGGCATTGCCGAAAGATTCCCGTTTTTATGGGAGGGGGCGATAGGGTAGCATCTTTATTGGAATACGAGAAAATTTCAGAGACACCACTCTCGTTATTTAAACTGCTTACTTGTAATATATAAACAGGATTTTCCTGAAAATTTAGTTCATACTTCGAATAAATCCAGATCATAGACTCAATACAAGACAGAATTAAAATTCAGTACTTTCGTTGCATTTGGTAATTTAATTTCAGTAAGTTTTCTCTAATTTGTAAATGAAGAATATACGTTAAGCCTTACATTTTTTGGGCTGAAAAGTAAAGATAACTATACCTTGAAAGCTTACTGACTGATCACTTAACAACAAATCAGGAAATAGCTGAATTATGCAGAAGATAGGAAACTCTTGGGTTTGAAGGAGGACAGAATTACTTTGAAATTAATATTCATTTCTAAAATTAATATTACTCTTATACTAAGATTTATGATTCACTTTGATTGAATGAACGAATACAAAACTATCATGAATGAAAAAGTTCCGATAGTGTAATGCATAAATGTAATTATTTTACTGATAAGTTCGTATAAAAGTGAAAAGAAATTTCTGTAAGGCCAGAATTTTTATTATGATCGCTGTATAATGTCCAAATTGCAGCCTTGAAAATTAGATCAAAATTTAGTTTAGAAAAATTTAGCCACATTCAATTTAAAAAAAATTATTTTAAATAATATTAAATGCCTTAAAAGTTTGAGTTTTTGATTTCAGATATAAAACTTGTGCAAAACTAAATATATTAATTATTTGGCAAAGTGTAGTGGCAACAGGAATGCCAATAAATGATATTAAGTAATTGGTGGTTGATCCTATGGCGATGAGTAGCAACTCCTAGGTAGATAAATACAATGATAAAAAACTCCACTTACATTATTTAATATCAAACGGCTCCTATCACTCCTACACAAGCCGGCTCTTTCAGTGCGAATGAATTTAGCGTCTCCTTGAGTTTCGGCCTTGTCCGCTATCATTGAAGGGCATTTATCAATTTTAATAGGAACCAATTCTATTTGCTTATCTCTCCCTTTGAGAAGGAAATTTGCTCCTTAATCTCCCTTTTTTCACTCTACAATACACTGTTCATTTTTTTATCTTATGTAACTGAGATAAAGTTTGAGGATAGAAATGAGTAAATATTGTGTAGTTATAAAAATAAATATATTGAATTTGCACTCTCATTTTCGAAATATCATGAATCGGGTTTAGGCATGCTACATCCATTTATTCATCCTGTTTAAACTCACTATATTTCGAAAAATTGTACATTTGTGAAAAATAACAATTATTTTTCATTAAAAAAATCCGAAACATTTAAATTTTTCTGAATCGCTACAAATGCTTTATATGTTTCTTTACGTGCTACACATCTAGGCCAGAATATAATTCTCCACAGGTATATTGGTGAATGGCACTCTTTGAGCGTTGAAGCGTTCATTTGTAGAAGGAAACCCTCAATTAACGCCGAGTGTTGCAGTTGATGGTTTGCGATAAACTTCTCGAAGATATATGTGGATGACTTTTTATTGTAAAAAAAAATATTAGTGTGTTCTATCAACTCTTGTTGGAAACACAAAAATACGAGCTTTCTTCTGAGGCTCGTGCAAATATATCTATTGACTTTTCAACGAATTATGCATAAAACAGTCTCTAATTCTATTCACAATATCCTGCAAAACATTTTATCTCCTTCTTTTATGAAAACAACTAATGTTCTTGTATCTAAATAAGCTGATTTCCTATCAACCAATGAAGTCTAAGTGTATTTTATAATGGAAAACGCTTTCTTCTTATAAATAGCTATTTTGAGATATGCGATGAAAAAATAACTCTTCTTTCCTTTGTTTAATTTGCGAATAAGTTTGCATAACTCCAGCTGGTTCAAAAAAAAAATGGAAGTATGGAAATAAAAATTAAAGTTCATTACTGTCCATCTGTGTTGAATTATTATAATTATATATATAAAGTTATTTTGTTTCAAAGTACATTTTACCCTTATAGCAATTGCCAAAAACTCAGACCTCAAGAATTTGAAGAGTTTCCATTTCTTTACCCACTTGAGTCCGAAATTATAACTATAATATAAATAATTTATGAGTGTATTTTATGCTTCTCTCAGTGATACAATAATTGAAAGCGTAAAGAATTACTTGGATAAAATTTGATAAGTGATATTTACATAAAAAATGTGGTATAAAAATTCAAACCAAATCCGATATCAAAAAGAGTATTTATTTAAAAAAAAATCTTGCATCATTTCCATTACCATACTATTAATCCTAAAATTAGCTATATTTGTAAAGATCTTTTGTGTGCAAAATTGCCATTTGTGGTGAAAT
Source organism: Argiope bruennichi (assembly GCF_947563725.1). Classification (NCBI taxonomy): domain Eukaryota; kingdom Metazoa; phylum Arthropoda; class Arachnida; order Araneae; family Araneidae; genus Argiope; species Argiope bruennichi. The sequence goes on from NC_079154.1 coordinate 114,748,459, forward strand.
ATAATTATTGCTCCAAATTTTAAATATTTTATTAATTCACTTGTGTACTGCCCTCCACGGTATGGAAAAAATATGCATTTATTGAATTACTAAGCAATAAATATTTATTTTTACATGAGCTTACCATTTACATCCATAAAAAATTTATATATATATATATATATATATATATATATATATATATATATATATATATATATATATATATATATATATATATATATATATATATATATATATATATATATATATATATATATATATATATATATATATATATATAAAGTGTCACTAGAGTTAAATTATAAAAATTGCCAGTAGATAATTATGTCTAAAATGCAATATATTAAAGAACGAAGGTATTACAATCAATCAAATAAATTTTGCGTTGATATATAAGAGGAATATAAAAATATATTCTCGTGGTTTAAAAACAAGGATATCATTTATCCAGGAAGAAAAACTGGATAGATTGCAAAGCTGCAAAGAGAATTTTATGCACTGAATTTATAGTGTTTCAAAAACAGACGAAATTTTATTTCATACTTCAAAGAGTACTAGCACGTCATGCACTGCTATTTTTTAAACTCCTCATCTGTCATAAATAGATAAATTTTGACGGAAGAATTTCTTTCACTGATAAGAACTGTGCACATCTAAAAAAAGTATAAGAAAAGGTAAAATAATAAGAATAACAGCAATAACGACAATGAAAAATTATAAAAGGAAAAAAGGAGGAATTTTATGGATGCTAAATAGAAAACTTTTGTATGCAACATATATTATAAACAAATTTTAAAATTGCAATTTATGAAACATTTTTATGTCTTTGTATATTAATTTTCTATCTATTACAGCCAATGAAGTATATCTTATTTAAGGTTTCTAAAGCATCATAAGTTTATTAAATATTATTTTCATTGCATTTTCTCTAAATTACTCTTAATCATCTGCTATACAAAAACTTATTATAGACCTTTCTTTAATACTGTAACTATTAAAATATTACAAGGGACATTTTGATGCAAATTGAAGCGAAAGAAAAAGATAGACAGTAATTTTACTGAACAATTTATATAACCCCAAAGTAGTGAAAATAATCTGCAGACATCTTAACAAGTTCGTCTAATCTAAACTGATCTGTAAATGAAATCCTAACTCAAACAAACCTCCTGGAAGACGATGTATTTGTTAAATGTCTTTGCATGTATCATTTCCCACTGGTGCTGATCATAAAGAATTGAGAATTTCAGATAGATTACAAAATTACAAACATCGCACAAGTCAAGTTAATTAAAAGTAAAATAAAAGTGTATAAAAATAAAAAAAAAGTGTGTAAAATAAAAGTGTATAAAAGAAATCCACACACATTTTAGTTGGAAAGAAAAAGCACAAAATTAAATGTGTAATTTTATTTATCCAAGAAAAATGTTCTTATTATTTCCTTCTTAAAATAATATAGATAATTTTTTTATTTGATAAATGGAACAAATTCCGGAAATTATTTCAATAATATGAAACATTAGATCCAAACATTTACAAAGAAATAGTTTCTGAAAAATGACAGAGCACAACTTGAAAGATAGGGAGAAGTATCACATATCATCTTTCCACAAATCCAGGAGACCAGTTCCTGCAAATCTCTCTCTGAATTTTTTTTCCAATCTGGCATTCTGACTAGGTGAGAAATGATTCCGCCAGTCTCCTACAATACCTGAAACCGAATATTCATAAAATTCATAAAATCATTTATATTTTAAATATAATAATTTAATTCTGAATTGAATCTAACAGTGTGAAGATCATCTTTAAATTGGCAGTCTATCAATAAAGCTATCTCATCGCATTTCATATATTAATTGTATTCGTACTAGGATGATCTGCCGGATAGGGATAGTTTGATATTTGATAGTTTGACGAACTTCAGATAGCCTGAATCATCGTTGGCTTGCAATTGGATGTTCCATCAAACGCCATGTACATCCAGTGAATAGCATGACGATGGCGTGTCAAATGACTTCTTGAAATGTTGAGTAGAAACAGGATGTCCTAATGTGTACCAAAGAGTAATTACAAAATTTAATATTCCATAAATTGGACGTACAAACAGAAAAACCCTGTAACTATTAATAATTGCGATATGCTTAAAAAAATATGAAAATCTTTTAAATATTTTAGTTTTAGTTTATAATCACAAGTTAACTACTTCGACTCGTTCTCGGTACGAGGAAAATTCTGAATGACCGGACCACAGTAAAAACATTGGCGGGAACTGAGTTCAGTCCTAATAGACATCACCGACCACGGTACAACCCCTCCCGTGGGAGGTATGTTCCGTCATCTGTAGGGGGTAGCTGACTTTACACCATTTCTGTACCTTCTTCTGTTGTATAATGTCTAACAGTCAGGAAAATATACAGATAAAATTTCAAGTGAATTTTAAATATTGTAAAAAGAGAAACTTGTTTTTATTCTCATTATTAAAATGCTTTACAATTTTTAATTATATGTATGGATGTTTCTCAGAAGAAATAGAATGTATACAACGAGATTAAAATGTAAATAACTAAAAAATTACTCTTTTAGTGCAGCTAAATATACCTGAATATGATTCTAATGTTGTTGTTTATATATTTGAAAACAAAATTTTACTTTGACCAAATAGCGGTTATTTTCTATAATGTAAGTATTACATATGTCAGAGGACAGTTTAATTGATAACTTTAAAACATTCAGAAGCACTTAGTGAATCATTTGCAGCAATCGTTACACTCAAAGATTGCAATATTTTGTTGTTAACAGTTCTTGCCTTTAACAATAATATGGTATCAATTCAAATGTTTAATGAAGTAGAATTTGAATTTTACACATAATTGGCAGTTAGAGTTGGAGCCATTTGTAGGAGTGTAAACGAATGCAATGACGCATATCTTTGTAAGTAATTATAGATATGACAACATATTTACGTTTACAAGAAAAAAATACATTTCTGAAAGTTAAGAAAGTTTAAAGTGCATCGTTGACTATGAAGAATGAAGGTTTTACAAATAATTCTTTTAATCAAGTAGGAGTTGAAGTAATTGATTGTCTTGATTTTTAAAATACTAAACTATGTAAATGAATGCAATCATTACAAACTTCAAAGCAGTTTATGTATCAGTATTATAATTAAGATCTATAAAATAATTAATATATTTACTTCAAAATAAAAATATTATTTTCCCATTTTATAAACTTATAAATGCCAGCGTCTTAGCATAGGAGTAGCGCGTCTTCCCTGTGATCTGGGCGTCCCGGGTTCGAATCCCGGTTCGGGCATGGTTGTTCTTTGTCTGTGTTCTATCTGTGAAGCGTGTGAATGTGCCCCTCTGTAAAAAGGGGTTGTGCAAGCGAATGTGTGAGTGCTGTCTTCACATGAGTTAGAAGTCAGACTTCTGCCCTCGGGTGCTCAGGGGTCTTTACCCTCAGAAGCTACTGCACCCCCTTTCCGTGGTAATGCGGACACAACATCATCATCATAAATTGATAAATAAATTTTCAATTTCATAAGCAATAAAAAAATATCAGATTAAATGATTTTTACAAAAGTGTGATAATAAAGAATAGGTAAAGATTTTGAATGGCAAAAAAAAAAAAAGTTTTAATAATAAATTTAAATTAAATAAAATAATTCTGAATATGTTTTTATTTAATTTTTTTTTTTACCCCAACATACACATTCACACTTATTATTTGGAACACACAGGTTTTCGAATTTCACTGTCTAGAAGTAAGAGGAAAACTCACCTTTCCTAACAAAAGTCATTCCGGTAGCATCTTTTTTCATCATTTCAAACTTATCTCCGAGCAACATCTCACGCATGCCAGCAGGAATGTCTGGATTGTTCCGTATCATTTCCTTGGGGATTTTGCTCATTTCCGTCAAGTGCTTATTCAGATGCTCCTTCATAAAGTTGAAGCTGCTGTGGTGGATCACATCCTGGAGCATTTTCTCGTTCTTCTCCAGTTTCTCCTGAGACGTTTAACAAAGGAGTAACTCATAAGTATTCATTGTTTCCGTAGCATAATTTATCAAATTAGAGTCTCATTTCGTAAATCTCGTGTACTTTTTACACACAAAAAGAACAGAAAAACTGACAAACAAAGAAACAGAGAAACAAAGTATTGAAACAAAGAAACTGAGAAACAAACTATAAAAAAGTGTTAAAATTCATAAACAACCTTTGTCAGCTTCCATTTTTGCAATTCAAAGGGCTAAATTTCAAAAATTGATTTTATAGTTGTTGTTTTTCTGTATTGTAGCTTTGTATTTAGCTTGATTTTATATTTACTATTCATCATATTACATATTTCTTTGTATTTAGCTTGATTTTACGGGTTTTTAAAATTATTTTTTGTTTATTAAACATATCACTTCTTTTATTATTTAGATGCTATTATTGCAAGAATGGATTGCCTAAAATTAAATGAAACCAGCCGCCTTCGGCAACCAGTTGTTCAGCCGCGTTACTGAATTGGGTCTTCTCAACCAATTTTGATGAAGTACATTTTATTACAAGAAAATAAAAATATAATTTTGAATTATACATGCTTAATAAAACATTCTGATCAATATTCTGATCGGTTAGTTATACAAACTAACGAAATAAATTAACAATTAAAACTGGTGAAATCAGTCCGGTTGTTAAAATTTGGAACTCTGTCATAATTTTGTTTTACGATAACTTTCAACCAATTTAAGTTGTTATGATCTTTCAAACTGTTGAAATTAGTACAGAGGTTATGAACAGAGGATAGTTTAGTTTAGTTTAGTTATATTAACGTCCCGTTGTAAAGCAACACTAGGGCTATTTTGGGACGGATCTCGTCATTTTGAACCGCGGTCAGATGACGAGGACGACACCTGAGCTGGCACCCCCCTCTCCACACCAGCGGTAGGACGTTTGGTCATGACGGATTTAACGTGCAACAGACCCCCTTACACGACGCTTCTTCGGTGGAATCGGGTTTCGAAGCTGAACCCTACGCCTCACGAGCCGAGACCTTACCACCAGGCCACAGCGGCCCTATGGATAGAGGAGGACTCTCTTAAGATTTTTCTTCATTTGCTTTCAGCGAAATGCAGTGTTTAATTTTTAATGAAATGTAATATTTAAAATTTCTTTCGAAAATCGAATCTGAGGGGCCATTGATGACGTAACTAAACTTATGAACTTTCGTATAAAATTAAAGTTTACCCTTGACTGGAGTTAGGAAATTAGTTCTTTGATTTTGCTAATTTTAAATATGAAAAATTATTTCATGTTAATGTATTGTTTACTTTAAATACAAATTAATTACTTCATAAACACCGCAATAAATATTTGCTTTGCTTTCTGGTACATTTGAACACGTTTTAAACTTCGAATGTAGTTCAGAAGTGATGATAATTAACATAAAAAAAGTTTTAAACAATCTATGTATGGTTTGTTTGCCAACACTGAATATTAATCCCACTTTGATATACACAATATTTTTTTTATTTCTTGAAAAGTATAATTTTCAGAAAAAAAGCGAGTAATAGTTAAAAAACAAGTTAGAGTTTTTAACTCATCAATATAACAACTTTTCTAAAGAAAAAAAACATTTGTCTGGATCAACATAGATTATTTTTAATTATAGATAATATTAATTTTCAATAACTTTTTGACAGAGCTTTTAATAAAATTAAAAAGTATAAAAATATAGAAATTACATATAAAAATATAGAAAATAGGAATAAGAAATGATAGCACAACCTTTCTTTATCACGAATTTTACAACATTAAAAATTATTAGGTGACCAGCCATGAATGCGACTCACTCTTGCCGATAATAGCAGTTCATTCTTAAAACTGCTTAACATTTTTAGTAAATTATTTCAAGATGACCTTCAATACTTTTCGTATAACTTCAGCACCAAATCTGGCGGCTCAAGATATAATGGACTAGCTAGAACATTCCAACATACCTGACTATATTTATTATTAAATTTATGGAGACTAACCTGCTGTTTTTGTCTATTGTCACGGTTCTATGCAAAATATTTTTAATAGGACCAAACGAAATATTAATATGCTAATGTTATGAATATTTTTGCCTTTTGAGTCTACACTCAATTCGCAGTCCATTTTTTTTCTACCTTTTTTGTTCATTTTTGATAATCTGAGTTCCTTTTGAAATCACAATATTTTAAGGATATTATTACTATAATATTCTTTACAAATTACAATATTTATACTAACTAGAACGTTCCAACATACCTGACTATATTTATTATTAAATTTATGGATACAAACCTGCTGTTTTTGTCTATTGTCACGGTTCTATGCAAAATATTTTTAATAGGACCAAACGAAATATTAATATGCTAATGTTATGAATATTTCTGCCTTTTGAGTCTACACTCAATTCGCAGTCCATTTTTTCTACCTTTTTTGTTCATTTTTGATAATCTGAGTTCCTTTTGAAATCACAATATTTTAAAGATATTATTATTATAATATCAAATAATTACAAATTACAATATTTATATTAAATTGCAATATTTTCTTTCTGTATAATCCGTATACAAAAAAGCAAAAAAAAAAAAAAAAAATCTACATGAAGTATTCTTTTTCTTTCTACATTATAATAATTACAAATAAAACTGACCTTGTATTCAGGTCCAATGAAATCGGCTATTTTCAGGACATTGTTGACTGTGTCCTTCTTCAGTTGTTCATAAGTGATGAAAAGCACATTCGGATCATTCCTGTGATCCCACCAGGAGAGCGTAGTATCGAAGTAATCTCCGAAATCCACTTCCCCGTTGATGAAGAGTTCAAAATAGTCGTCGAAATCTCCATCCTCGAAGCAGTATCCAGGCATGCTCTCCGTATGATGGTAGAAAGAAACACAGCAATCCTTCAAACATAAAATATCTCGATGTAGAATTCAAAGCAAGTATTTGAAAAGGAGAACCAATTTAAAGATTCAACAATTATCTATTGAAAAGAAATTGTCCAATCGGAGGTAAAAAAAAAAACGATTTCAGTTTTACTGATTTAAAATTGGTGTAAAATGGAACTTAATGCTGAATGAGCTAAAATCTCGGTATTGATTGAAATTAAAAATTATTTTTTGGCATAAAATGTTATAATATTTAAAACCCTTTTATCTGTTTTTAATTAAATTTTGAATATCAATTGAATCATACGAGTTTTAAAAGCCTCCAAAATTTAAAGTTCACCGTAACTTATAAATATTTGTTATATTAGTATTATGAGTTTTGTTCAAAAATGCTGAAATGTAAGAACGGTCGTCTTCTTTGAGCGATTGACTTAAGTTTAGTTCTAAACTTAAGTCAATTCTTTGGTATAAAATGTTATAATATTTAAAACCCTTTTATCTGTTTTTAATTAAATTTTGAATATCAATTGAATCATACGATTTTTAAAAGCCTCCAAAATTTAAAGTTCACCGTAACTTATAAATATTTGTTATATTAGTATTATGAGTTTTGTTCAAAAATGCTGAAATGTAAGAACGGTCGTCTCCTTTGAGCGATTGACTTAAGTTTAGTTCTAAAAACGGTTAAATCACTGATTTAAGAACAATAAAAATACTGCCAAAAGTTGTGTTTTCATTGATTAAAATTTATATGAAGATTAGTTATGTATTCTAAGAGTACTGATGTATATGTTATGTATGCGAACTGAAATAAATATTTCTTTTATAAAGAATCCATTTTTTTAAAATTCTTTTTGGAAAACAAATATAATTATTGGGAATAAATAGCATGGAAAAACAATTAGAAATAACAAATCGAATAAAAATAATTTGGTTTATAGTTTATAAAACATAGTTGTAATGGTGATGACCTTCTTCTGATATATTTAAAAGCTTATCTTATTAAAAAAATAACAAATAATTGAAAATTTATTTGTGTTCATTTTAGTTTAATTTTTACCTAATAATTCATCTAACTTACTGTTTTCGGAAAAAATATTTCTAATTAATTAAGGTTATTGATAAACAAACAAGACCTGACATGTTCTCTATCATGTTTTTTTTTTTTTTTTTTTTTTTTTTTCACAGAAATAAAGAACATTAAAGTTTGGCATACAATTGTTGAGGTTTTTTTACCTTCGACATAGCATCCCTTAAATCACTAACCCTGTTTTGATTTGTACTGCCGTCTTGTAACTAACTAGTGAATTATTTCAAACAATATGAAGATATATAGTAGAAATATATTGCCGTTGTAGAATTTAGTAGCAATATATTATTGTTGTTAACCATTACGATCTTCTTTTATAAATTCAGCTGTAAAATTGTTCATCTATATTAAATGCAAAACATTTGAACAATTATGCATCTTATTTATAAACTACAAGCATTGCTTAAACATATCCTTAACATTCCTATTGTGGAGAATAATTTGATAAGTAAAACTACATGGTGCTCAAATATAACTTGAACCTGTGTTGCAAATGTATACTTTTACCTCTTCTACCATGGATAACAACCACATTCTATATTATGAATCTTGATCCGACTTACATGATTTTAACAATCGTAGTCTTTTTTCAGGTTATAATATCATGCCAGAAGCAAGACAGGAAAAAAAATGGAATTGAAAAAAATTGATCTAAATCTATAAAAAAAATTGTAGCTGAGTGTAATGTAAGAAAAATTAATATTTCAATTGCAGAGTAGTGTAAAATGTTTAATGTTAAATTTGCAACACACATTTTGAATTTGAAGGGTTGTAAAAAGTCTTTGAAAGAAAAATTCATGTATGATCTTCGAAACGACACCAGGAAATACTATACACCAAGTACTACATTTAACATAGATCTTCTCTGAAATAAAAACCAATGCAGTATGTGAACAAAATAGAAAAGAAATATGGTGTATTGACAAAAAAAAAAAAGAATTTAAAAGTTCCATTACCAACTTGCAGTGGTTAGTTACAATAGCGATCTGTCAAATGGGACAAAGAAAAAACAACTGGAAAAATGTTTGACACTATTTTTCACTTTCGCTGAAAAATAATCCAGGGTAACAGCTTGCAATTTCGTCATTACAAGCTGAAACATTGAAAGGGTAAAAGCTTGAAATTTTGAAACCTTCTTAGAAAACACAAAGTTTCTACTCATTCAAAATGAACTAGACTGAAATAGGATTAACATCAATACAAACAACAATATCATCTAAGAAAGATAAGAATATAAATCATAGTTACTTATTCGCGATGTAAGATGGTCTATCTTACATCGCGAATAACTTTGTGTGCAATTATGATTTTTTAAATTATTTATTTTTATAGATAATGAAAATTAAAATTGAATAGATTCTGTGTAAATTAGGATATCTACAAGTAAAATAAAAATGTATATTGTTAATTTTCAGTTATCTAATGAAAATAGTCATCAAAATTGCAAAAGTCTCTTGTATTTATAGATGTCTCATTCCGAAACAAAGAAATACAAGATTTGTAACTTTTGTTTCGGTGAATGCATGCTTTGTTAATTATTTAAAATTTCATTTTAACAGTTGAGCAAGTTTAACCAACTTCTTATGTATAACCATACCTTTGGATTTCTGGCTACAAAAATATACTTGGCCTCTGAAGACCATGGAGTCAGATGGAATGGTAGATGAAGTTTGATGGCCCCGGGCCTTTTCATCTTCACTGCAACTTCAGCTCCTGTCATTTCCAGGAAGGGAGTTTCAGTGAAGAACTCAAGGGCTGATCCAAAGGGTTTTCCCTCCCGGAAAATACAAGCTACTATGTTCTGCACCCAAGTTGTTCCACATTTTGGGTAGGTAATTATGAACAAATCATTGGGTCTGGGTTCGTAAGCCAAAGCAGATTTGTATGCCTCCACTGAAAACATGCCCGGAATCCGGAAACCATCTACATCCTGATACCAGGGTATCTTTGGTTTTTGAGCCTTTTCCTTACTTGGAGTTGACATGATACGGAAACGGTTTCACTGAAAATAAAATTACACAATATTTAATTATATCACAAAAATAAGACAGAAAGATCCACCAACTGTTATTGCATACCATGCCCTATGACCTTATAGTATTTTCTTCTAGTAAACGGTAGAAATTTTTACTGAAAATAAAATTAAGCAACATTTAATTATATATCAAAAATAAGATAAATATCTCTACCAATGAATGAGAAGGAAGGTCAGTAATTGACCACTTTGTGATTCGGGGCCAATTACTTCGGAGAGAATGTCAGTTTAATGAATCAGTCAATGTAAGGATGGGCAATGCTAAAGATGGCAGTCGACCACAACAAATCCTGTCGATACTGCTATGTTTAGTGTTGTCGGCGTGGTCGGCTGTACACAAGAAAAAGAAGATACCTCCACCAACAGTTATCGCATGCCATATCCGATGACCTTCTAGTAAAGTGTTTCTTACTCCCTTGATATTTGAGAAAGTTGGAGTTGACAAAAAATATTAATCGCTCTCTTCTAAGGACTCTGTTTAGAAAGGGATAGTAGTTACAATAGCATACTTTAGTACACACAGGAGTCCCTGTCACAATAGGAGTCCAAATGGTCCAGGCAAAATTAATCAGGCCATAATGGAAGTCAAAAACTCATGGACGCATAGACCTTTGAGGCTGTAAAGTCTCGATTAAATAAAAGGTAGCGCTATGATCAAATTCGTTATTTACAGCTTTATTTACATAAAATTACAGTTCATCATCTAGATTAAATGAGTGAGTAGTATTCTTATTCGACACAACAAGGAGAGTTCCTCGAATACTTTCGGAGAAACCTCCCAAGAAAACAGCTAACCGGCTTTTAGCTTTCTAGCAAACACAAGCGTAGCTCCAGGGATCCACCGAATCTTTTCGGGTGGAATTCTAGTCGGACACTCCGCTTTCTGCCTCAGTGTCCACCAACCCTCTCTCTCAATCTCCTCGCACTTTTATTCTGTCCCCACCCTCATTCACATTTCACATAGGTCCATTTTCCCGGTTATCCAATAATCGTTCAGCAACAACTTCACTGGTCTACCGTCGACCGTGGGAATCCGTTGGGGAGCCACCCTCCACTATGTAAAGAATGCAGGTTCACATCTGTTTGAAATAAACGTTTCTTGCATGTGTGGTCCGTTATCTGGACTCACACTAATTGCCCAGATGTCCTTACTTTAAAGGCATTGACCATCTGGCACTTCTGGAAGCACTTACACTGCGGTAGGGCGTCGCCATTGCTGACACTGCTGTCTGGATGCTAATTATGGAGCGTGGGAAAAAGAAGCGTCACCATGGTCAAGCAGGGAAGAAGCTGAATGATTACAAGGCAATAAACAGAGATAACTTTGGCAAAATATTTTTTCACATTTTACCCATGAGTAAGTATTTGGCGATGATAGGAGATGATTTTAGTGCAAACCCTGTGACGACTGTCCCATTGTTTGTAGGATCTTATTGAATTATCTGCTTGGTATCCGAAACTTCTAGAAAGCATCCTTATTATAATTAAGCACAATTTAAACAGTTTTAAAGTTATCTGAATAAATTTAAAATCTTCTTTTAATACAGAGTTTCAGTTAGAATTTAAATAATCCTGGAACAGGATAGATATCATAGTCAAATATGATTCCTGAATTAGCCTTTTTATAAAAGCATATTAGATCTTTGAAACAAAAAACATTTAAATAGATTCCCTGAAACAACTGAAATTTAGATCATATTCATTCCAAAATGGTTAAACATTTAAACTGTAACTAGCCGTCTTTGGTCACCAGCTTGTTCACCCAGATTATTGAATTTTTAGGCTGTTAAATATTAATTTGGAATTCATGTTTTTTTTTAAATTCACCTTGTTATTTGTTTGGATCGAAAAACATGAATTTAACTTTATAAATCAAAACAAATCATAATGCTGCGAATTAAAAAATGCATATACTGCGAAATAAAAGCGGAAGTGAAAAAATTGTTTCTGAACGAAGGCCCAAAACAGTATTTTTTTTCCATCTTAATTTTAACATTGACAAAAGCAAGAGTTTTGATAGAAGAATTTGAATTTCATCATAAAAATAAAAAAATTATGCATGTATTGGGCATTGCATTTAAAAAAATTATTAAAAATAAAGTAAACATTATATAGAAAAGAAACGGATATCATTAAAACAGACATTTTTTTTTAATTTTAAAAATAATTCAAAAATCATTACAACGAATAACAACAGTCCAATATAAACAAACCATTATACGTACGCTTCAGACTGCTTCACTGAACGTTTTTACAGCTGCACTTAATTCAACGCTTATCTGATTAATGAAGATCAAAATATTATTAGAAATGATCTGGATTGGACTCGTCAAAAACTATTCCATCAAAGAAAACTAGAATGTGAATCAAAATTAAGAAATAAGAGTCAAACAAAGCTTTACCGAACTCGAAAGTAGGCTTAAACACTGGCAGATGGGTAATCGCCATGACTTACCTATAGAAATGGATGACATTGCATTGATAGCATTACATTAATTTATTTATGCATAATTGCACCACATGACCTTTTAACGAACCATAAACCTTGTGCAGGTTGAGGTTTGAACTCGCAACGTTAGGGTTCATAGCCGCGTAACATAACTACTAGACAAAAGTGTACACACCTTTCCGGAGGTTGTTATCTGGCTTATGAAGTTACCACCACAATACTCCCCCACCAGTGAGTCGGTGGAGTTTTATCGTGCAAGTTATGGCGAGCGACGAACGTTGTTATCGCGCCAAGCGTTATGGCGGGCGACGGCGAGCGTGTGTGAGTGGTTGCTGCCGGGAGATGGAGCCACGACAGCTAAACGAAGGATACGGTTGTTCAGAACCAGGGTCAATAATGTGCATATTGAAGTTCGAACTCGCAACATTAGGGTTCATAGCCACTACACAAAAGAATACACTCCTTTGCGGAGGTTGTTATCTGGCTTATGAAGTTACCACCAAAACATTCCTGATTATTTAAAACAGTTTTTTTGTTGCTGTTTGTTTGTCTTCTGGTCTATCTGTATTCACAGAAACTCAAAATGCAAAAGTTAAGTGGATAAAATCCATATGTGGCCTTTGTATGTAAACTATAAATTTCTATGAACATTTAATTTTAAGTAGGAAATATGTATGTCTGTCCTTTAGAATGTATATGAATACAATTTCTCAAAAAACACAACAATGCAAATGGTGGAAATTTGGCAAGCTGTTTTTCCAACGGAGTCGAATTTTGAGCCAAATTCATCATCGAACTGAATGCATGTTGATACATCTATTATTATTCTTGTGAACGTAGTTACACATAAATGCAGCATTCTAAATTATTATTTATAACTAAAAGCGTGTTTTTATGAAATTTTATTATGAATCTCTTACTTAAAACGCGTCGTAAACAAGTACCGAAATAGCTCAGTTGGGAGAGAACTGTAGATATGAGGGAGAGAACTTGCCGAAACTGTAGATATGTAAGTATCAAATTTGTACTTAAAAGAGAAGAGCTACTATTCAAAAATGCTTATTCGTTTTCTTTTCCTTGTATTGCAAAGCTACATAGAAATCGCGCAACTTTTTGAACAGTATTCCACTGGTTCATTGAGTACTTGAATTTCTATTATGAAGCTTTTACAACATTACTGACACTCACAAGAGAAGAAATTTTCATCGATTTTGGTTCGTTAAAAAATATTATCACAAGTAAAAAAATTACCATAATTCTTTATTAGGCAGAGCTGTTCAGAAGCAACATGTGTTTTCATTGGTTCTTATGGGAGATCTACATCTCTAAATGCTTTACAAAGATACTCTAAGCATGCCTTCGTACATAGATTTCTGAATAATAATTAAAATAACTTTCTAAGGATTAATTAAATTTAAATTTATTAATCAATCAATTAAAACCAATTTCTAAGAATATATATATATATATATATATATATATATATATATATATATATATATATATATATATATATATAACCAATCTAAAGTAAGAAAAAGTTTGAAAACGAAACTAAAATGAAAACGAAACAAAACAGTTTCGAAATCGCAACTAAAATTTATTACCTATTTAAACTAAAACCAAAAAGGAACTTCATAGTATTTAGAGAGCGCAATTGCAGCTACTTCTAAAACACAGATGAATTGATACAAAAGTATTAGAATCAAGTTAATAGGAAAAACAAAAACCAAATAAAAATTAAACCAAAAAAATTATTAAAAAATATTAAAAAAGAATCCGGCCTGAAGACTTTTTCAAGGGTCACCCTCAGGCAGGGTGACCCTTAAATAAAAATAGAAATTTACTTGCATATTGGATCATTCAATAGATGGCGCTGGGTGCCTACCTCTGTTTACATAATTTACCGTTAACTTTCAAAAACAGGAAATCACAATCGATTGTTTAAAGTTTCGTTCACTGTTGGATGGTATGTCTTGGCCTTTTCGTTTTTAATTTTAATTTTAATTTTAATGCTGTTTTTGTTTTTATTGTTATTGTTTTTATTGTATTTTTACTTTGTGGTTTTTTTCTAATTTGTTATTTTGTATTTCCTTTCTGTTAAAATGGTATATCTCTTGAGCATAATTTCGGGGGATTTTCGGGTCACGAGGAATCATTATTAGACTTAATGTCTGTATGTCCTCACAGAAAAAATCCCTTTATTTGAATCCCTGCCTGAGGGTGACCCTTGAAAAAGTCTTCAGGCCGGATTCTTTTTTAATATTTTTTAATAATTTTTTTGGTTTAATTTTTATTTGGTTTTTGTTTTTTCTATTAACTTGATTCTAATACTTTTGTATATATATATATATATATATATATATATATATATATATATATATATATATATATATATATATATATATATATATATATATATATATATATTCTACTTACTTAATATGTTCACCTAAAAATGTTTTACAACAACTTTTCACCATTTGGCGATTAACGGATGAAAGGGATCTTTTAAGAATAGATACAGAAAGAAAATGACGCTGATTCAGAAAACTGAACAATAATTGAAACTCATCACTGAAAATATTTCGTCGCAAGTAACATTTAATTATAAAAATTCCTTCCAATATTACTAAAGCTGTTCTTGCCCTAGCTGCTCATTGGAAATGAGTTCAGAAGCAAGCACTAGTATTTTTAAAAACCTTTTCTGATGTCAATCATTTTATTATTAAATATTCATTGAATTCTTCGTAGAGATGATATTGGCATTATAATTGTTACATTGTTATTCCTTTCTACGACAACTGAGGATACTTGTTTTTATAAAAGGAATCTTCTGTTCAAAACATAAACTCTATCATACTTGTCTACAAAGTGACATTTTGCATGTGTGCTTCAAACAAAACCAGTAACAGGTAATATAAAAAAGAGGACGATGAAAACATTATGCATTAAGTGGTAAAAGAGAAAAGGTTTGCTGCATTTACAATAGTGAATAGGATAATTGTAAGATCTGAAAGCAAGTAAAATCATTTCGTGAAACTGAAAGCCAGCTTTCAAAATTTCCTAAATACTAAAAAGAAACTTAAAAAACTTGGTAGAAAGATTAATTTTTGAAATTCAATGCGACTGTCCGTATTTGTTGAATTTCTCGTGTGCTGCAGAATTCAAATGAATTCAAGGAACTTTCATTAATTTGAAGCGATAACGCATCTCCAGCTTCCGGAATGTATACTACGGAATATCTTGTGCAACAAGTAGTATTTTGATCAATAGTATTTTGTGACTCTAGGCAGTAGAGATTAGCAAAGCATTCTTTCAATAAATTGAACAGTTTAGATTCACACAAACTACCTTCTAAAGAGATTCTAACTACTTTTTTGACTGCTTTAAAAAGAATGCCATTTACAACATAAGATGCGCATAAATTATGAAACTGCTCGTTTGGAGAACGATGTCGTTGCAGTCATAAAAGAGGCTCCTTGATATAAAAAAGGAAATATGTATTGTTCAATAAGTTTATACAATGAAATATCATTACCTTGTGTCGTAAACTACTAGAAATATAGGGAAAAAGTAAATTAGAAAAATGTTTATATTTAATAGGAAATAGTATTCCATATGAATAAGTAATTAAATTTTGAAAGCAAAATTTATTATTAAAAAGTTAGCAAAATTAATTGGAAATATCACAAATTTGAATATAAATTTGTGATATTTCCATCGATAAATTTGTGATATTTCCAATTTTTTTTTTTTTATTCAAGGAGTGAAAGACAAACAAATTTTTAACCAATTTTTATAAATGCAGGCTTTTAAAGGTTAAAAAGATTACATAATTTTTCACATAATCACTTTTCCAAGCTTTCTATTTATCTTATATTTCTAAGAAAATCCTTATAAATATAAACTTACCTCTTCTGTAAAGATTTCTCTCAATAAAATAAGTTCCTCGTTCCAATGTGAGACATTTTCGAGTCTTATCAAAGATAAGACTTTTCAACTGAGTAAAGGTAATTTATGAGTATGTTTAATTTGACATTGATGATTTTATCGCTGAAAGAGAGATAGTAATTCCATTGAATGAAATTTTATAGATATGCATATTATCTTCATAAACATTGCAAAATGCTCGAAAACAAAATCTACTCCAGAACGTAAAGTATTTGTAGATTTCAAAATTACTTAACATAATATACGTATTCTTTGCAAAAGATGTGTAAATTTAAATCAGTGGGTGCAAGGAATGGAAAAAAAATAAACAGTCCGTTTCCAGTTTAATTTTTTAATTATAATAAATTTAAAATGCTAAAGTTAGAAGATGAAAGTAAACGTCGGAGAAAGTTAAAAAGAAGAAAATAAAAAATAAAGTTAATAAATATAGTGGAATTTAATTCATTCAAAAGATTTTATTTCAAATTTGTCAGTAATTCGTTTTTATGGGGTTCTTAGAATTTCTTATTTATGTAATGTTAAAATATTGTGAATGATTTGCTGTTTATGCTATTATGTACTTTGTTTAGTTCAAAGTCAAAATTAAAAATCATAGAAAATGTGTTTTTATTTTTAAATTAATCTAGCTTTATTATCATGTGACAACATGATGTTGTTTTAGTTTGAGGTTTTTCAAGCGATTTGAAGGCAACAAATTGTTGAAGCCTCAAAATGCGTAGGCAACAAATTGGCAATTTATTCCTTTTTTATTTCGGAGTCGGCTTTCACAGTATAGCTTTTGAAATATATATCATTTCCCTTAAAAATCGCAGTGTTATGTTATTGCCTAACTCGCGCAACGTTTTTTTAAAAATAAACCAAACAAGTTAAAATACTGTTTGTTCAATCGATAAAGATTGTTGGTTCAGAGATAATTTCAACTAATTAAAATAAGGTTATTAGAAAATAATGCAGAAATTAGTCGCATATGGCGATTTATCGCCAACTAAAGTTACAACTTGATTTCCAAATTATACATTCTCTGAATTCTTACGAATTGTCTTAATTAATTTAAGTCATTAACCAGTTTAAACCAGTTTAAATCACGAGACTTTCAGATTACGCATGCGTCGATATTTAGAAAAATGAGGGATTTTTTTCATCTTAAAATCGGTCGAGCTCCAAAACTTCGTTTGCCAAATTGAAAATAAAAGTTTAAAAGAATTATATATATATATATATATATATATATATATATATATATATATATATATATACATAGAGAGAGAGGGAGAGAGAGAGAGAGAAAGAGAAAGAGAGAGAGGGGGGGGATAGAGACTGATAGGGAAGTTTCGTCATTGTTTCAAACTGTTTTAAACTGGTTAATGACTTAAATTAATTAAGACAGATAATAACTTAAAAATAATAAAGTTTTCAAATGATGACTTGAAATTTGAGATAGTAGATTTCTTTTAATTTCTTTTCAATCTTTTTTTATTAAACTGTCGGACGCTAAAGATATCAAAAACTTGCTTTAAATGATTTTTTTTCTTTCCTTCTTTTACATGGAGTCATTCAAGTAGCTGGTAATTTTTATATGAAAAATCGCTATCTCGATCCTTAAAATGATTTAATGGAATTATTAACCATTTTTATGAATTATGTATCATTTACTGAACAGTAAATATTTATATATTTATTGTCATTTAAAAAAAATAAAATGATCTTTTACTATGGTTGTACTCCTTTTTAGGCCCAGTTTTTTTTTGGTGCGAATTTTTGGATGAAATGAATCTCTACTATGGTTCCAAAGACTTTGAATTAGCAGCTCCATTGCGATTTTATTAATCATTTATTAAAGTAATGGAAATTAAATGAAGAAAGACAAATATGAACATCTACATGGTGATACGAAAATATGAATATATATATATGGTGTCAATGTTAATTTTATTACCTTTCCACTTCGCATTATAAGAAAACAATTCTGAATATATTTTATTAACTTTTTAACAGACATTTTTTCTATCTCTTTTATTCAATTTTAACTAAGGCAATGATTTATACATTGAATGCTTCCAGTTCAAGAGCGAAAACTTTTCAAAAAAGAAATTTTTATAAATAAGTTTGAATTAAGAAATCTTAGGATACCGTTTTTTTTTTTTTTTCAATCATCTTCCTTATCATTGATTATGTATGATCATATGATTTTTTTCCACCTTTACAAATGAATGAACAAATCTTGAGTCAGCAAATTTTCCCCCTGAAGGTTTAATGCTATATGAATCATAACATTAAGTCGTTAGAATTCATTGAGAACCTGATAGACTTCGTACCTGCTAGAGATTAAAAACTTTTATTAATGTGTGATTCCACGAACTTTGTTTTATTTTTTTTTACTGGGCTTAATAAGTAGAGTTTTTTCTTGTAATTAATTAATAATATTTTTTTTCACTCAGTCCGCATGTTAATGACCTCAAACATTTCTAACACAATTGCAAAATGTCATAGAAATCTACATTTCCAACCACATCATCTTTTAACCTCTCAATAAGCTGCTAAAATGTAAGGTTTTAATAGATTGAAAAGAAAGCAAATAATCGATTTTAACAGAAAGCATATGAAGGTTCGATATTTCAAAAATGGTTTTATTAACTATGAGTAGTACTTACACGCATTTTTATGAAAATAGAACTTATATTCAGGGAGATGTGATGGTTTTTATTTTTAAAGACAAAAACGGAACATATAGAATATTTATTCATATCTTAATAAGAATATTTATCCCAAATTTTTCAGAAAATTTCATTCATTTCACATTCGTGCATATCATCGATTTGTAAACTCAAATAATTTATTAAATTAATTTTTATATTCAGATATAGAAATTGTAAGAAATATCACGTGATTTCAAGGAAAAGAAATTTTAATTATTTCGATGAGTCGTTTAAGAAATAATTCAACAGTCGTACTATTACTTCAATTTCATTCATAATATCAGAATTTTTAGCCATCATATGTCTGTAATTTTAATCTCGGAAATTATAGGAATTTATTTTGAGAATTTCAGTATTATTCTGAGCCATTTATCTCTATAAATAACAAAAATGAATTTGTGTATTCATGTTTGTATATATTGGCGCTCTGCAGGCCAAACTGTTTGATCTATAGCTACCTAATATGAAGCAAATACATTTTGGAAAGCGAAGATGTGCATATTGAAATGCACATTTTTTTTAAAAATTTAATCGATTAAAAATAAAATGAGATTTTGAGGAATTTTTTCGCTGTAATTTTCGAAAATTAGAAAAATTATTTCGTAATCATTGATTTTTAAAACTCACCCTTTTAATGTACTAATTCAATAATCATGCAAATTTTTCTTGTATTTTGGCAATTTTTTGAAAATATTTTTTGCTAATTTTTAACATTAAAAAACGATTATTCCTCTGGTATACAAACCATTTTCATCGTTTTATCACATATTTGACGGTTGAGATTTCTTACCGTTGTTGACAGATAAGGAAGAAGAATTCTGTTTATTATCTGCGTAGTTTACAAGCCGGATAAAGAATGAAGTTATAGAACAATAAAAATTAGAAGATAAATCAAACAGGCAATAACATTTTTAATTTCGCCATGATGTCTTCTTTACATTCAACTTCCAAGTAGTTCCAGTTACTTTAATTTCTGGTGACATGAAGCTTAAAGATAATTTGCTGAGTGGATCATGGACATGAAGTTATGCCCAAAGAATTTAACTGAAATTAAATATAGTCAATATTCCCTACAAAGGCAGTTATTACTAAATAAATAAAGTTTGGAGTGTACAGTTTTATGATACTTACGTGATGGTATAACTTACCGCTGTCCTGGCTTAGTGGTAGCGCGTCTTAACCGTGATCTGGGCGTCCCGGGTTCGAGTCCGGGTTCCGGCTGGGTTGTTCTTCCCCTGCACTCGGTGAGGTGTGGGAAAGAAGCCGCTGAAAAATGGGCTTGTGCGAGCGAGTGCGTAAATGTTCATCTTCATATGAGCAAGAAGTTAGAACTCTGCTTTCGGGTGCTCAGGAGTCCTTACTCTCAGAAGCCACTGCACCCCCTTTCCGTGGTAACGTGAACACGACGTTCGTCATCATCATAGTATAGCTTGAAACACCTTCACGTTCCTGGGATTAAAATTTCCATAAAATGTGAATCTTCCTTGTCACCAAGTATATTTAATTTTTTTCCCCAAGAAAAAAAACATTATACTCTTTCAAAAGAATTTGTGAAAGATATAATTAGAATATTCCTGTAAAAGAAAGAAATGTTATTGTACTAATCAAATATCATTAATGATAACAAAATTGGACTCCAGAACTATTCCATATATTTTGTTTCATTAATTAGGGAATCAAAATCTTTGTTCATTAAAGTAATTCTAGTTCCTGTCATAGCTCCTTTCAAATTTACTTTTTTACGAAGTTAAATACCTTTTTATTGTAAATATGCAGAAAGTGGAACGAAATAGAAAGAATTTTTCTGTTACTATCTACATTTCAAACCGTAATAAGTAATTGAGAATGACGGGCACCAGATTAATTGATTTACCAAAAAAAGAGTAATCCTGTCAAAAATACCGATTAGACACTTCTGATACTATCAGAACTAAGAAGTATAAATTCCAGAAATAAAAACAAATTTAAAGCATGGCTGGATTTAAATGAGAAATGCGCTAAATTAAATCCAGAAATCCCAATTTCGTTTATCTCTTTCTTGAAATCGTTGAAAATCATTTATTAAGATTTAAGCCTGGTCAGTTTCAACATATTTTAAACTTGCGCCTTGTTAATTTTTTTATTCTAAATCACCTAAATTGAATTGTTCTGGATGTATTATTTTCAACATCCGCTAGGCCCAACAACAATTTGGAAAAGACTCAGAACATTGATGCTAATCACTATCTTTCGATATTCAATACAATGGGTATGAGGATTGTTATGCATGATCCATCCAATAAATCTAACGCAGGAGCTGAAAGAATCACTGCAGGTGGTAAAATACACGTTTCTTTTAAAGCAGATAGAGGCATAAACACCGTTGTAAAGTTAAATGCATTTTTTAAGGTGTGAAAAGTAGGATGCTGTGTATTGATACGGAAATTTAACGCGAAAATCAAAGTCGATGCAGTGGGTGTACAATGAACAGTCTAATAAGCCCGATAATAAATAATCATGTTTTATTCTATGCCAAAACATGAATTCAGAAATACAACTGAAGCGCACACAAGAACAGCAGTTGCAACAAACAACTGCACACAAATAGCTAATCCACTGACTTATTCTCCACTGACTATTCGCTTGAGCTGAATTCAACTAAAGATTCGCTACTGACTCAATACTCGACATGTGGCTTTTTCTCTTGGCTTTTTATAATTTCCCTGACGCGGCAAAAAAAAACTTCTAGAAAAATCATAATAATAGTGTGGTAATGAATCTATCACCAAGATTCTTGAGTTTCTGGGCTCTTTGATTCTGTGGCCGAAATCGCCAAATGGTTGCCAAGTTTGTCGCCAAAGCTGAGGTCATTGATTCGGCATCCATTCAACATCCACCAGAGCTATCTGAAAAATCATCTTCTATGAAATAATTCGCGAAGAAGCAATATTAAAACTTCTTAACAGTATATAAGCTTCCATAAAACTACATACATTACTTTCTGAACAAAGGTAAAAACCAAATACTGTAATACAACGAATTCTCCAGAATATGTTGTATTAATTGTCCTGATAAAGGACTGCACTATTTATCTTGATAAAAGATTTCATTGTTTATGGATCAAATTATTAGTGTGTATCTTCATGTCTTTTCAGGTATTATGTTGGTACAGGTATTTCGAGGACTCTAAGGTTTCCATAGATTTATTTTTTTCGAGGTGAGTAATGAAAAAAGAGTCGAAGGGTCTTTCAAGGTGTCAAGAAAATCTTATGCCAGAAATCGGCATTTTTTTAAAAGAAATGTACAGATGTCTGCATATAAACAAGAAGAAATTTTTCAAAAATCTGAACTTTTCATTATTTTGGAAAGCGAATGTGCGAATTTGGACTTTTCTTATTTGTTTCATGTGAACTTATCGAGGTACTATTATTCCTCGATAGCTATTGGAGATTTACTTTAAGGAGCATATCGATTTTCTCAGTACAAATATGTATTAAATTCAAATCAGGGAACACATTTCCATGATGACTCACTAGAGATTTTGCTCTTTGTGTCTTTTTCTAAACATTTTAATTTCTTGCGATTTAAAATTGTTTGACTGTTTTAATTAGTCACTTAGCTTATTTCTAAAGAATATTTAGTTATTATTTATTCATTTGGCTTGAAAAGGCTTTGACTGAAAATATTGAAATTACACGTCGGTAACATTCAAGTCCAAAGCAAAGGATAATGTATCCTTTTAGTTTTAAAATATCATTTTTGCAAATGAAAAATACATGCATATTAATGTATCATCAGTATGAATATCGGGAGCCTATTCATTACAAAACTTAAGTACTGTAAGCGTATTCGCGGCAATCTTACACTCTTTTAATATCTTCAGAACATAATAACTAGGATTTGACGGCTTTTCAAACCCGTTTTTTAAAGTAAATTTGTCACACATGAAAAAATTTGTCACATTCCACCGGTTTAAAGAATTCATATTATTATGTAAAAATTAATTTTGAACTTATTTGATTTGCTATTAATTCAATGCAACGGGCAGCAAACACATTTTCTCAACGTTTCGAGTTGCGTTGGCCAGTGCTTGTGTATTTTGCACTTCGTAGCTGAGCTGCGCACGTGGAAAAATCTTGTCTAACCGATTTATTTTATCCTAAATCCTAAACTATTCTAAACTTTTAGAACTTCATAAAGTCTTGGGACCGATTCGTCTAGCAACTGAAGGCTTAGGGTGACGAGATGCCAATTTATTAACAAGTGAAGATATATTTGAATTTCTGTTAAATGAACTAAAAAATTTAAACACTGAAATAAGCTTGAAATAATTATATGCTTTGGAAGAACGAATTCAAGAAAGAAGACAAGTAGTATTACTAACTCTTTTACTGTATTTGCAAAATCCACAAAACATTTCTAGTTCAGCGAAGAAATCTAGTGCACTTTCTTAAGCTTCAAAAACTGAAATTATTAAGTTATCTGGAAAGATATTTTCTAGAATATTTCCAAATTCTTCTGATGAAGATAAAATCGAAGAAACTACTCATCAGAGTAATGCTTTTTTAAAAGAAGTCATGGGAAAATCAATTCTTAAGTTTCTTGAAGAAAAACTTACAAATCCAAAGACACTGAAAGCTGAGTTTTCATTATTTGAAGCAACGAATAAAAAAACAAAAAAGATTTGTTATTTCATACCATGAAAACTATAAAACTAAGTTCAGTAGCTAATGAATGTGTATTTTCAATTTCAGGCAATATTGTGTCCAAAATAAGAAAAAGACTTAGTCACTGTTCAATGGATATTATATGTTTTTTAAAATCCTACTTTCTTAGGAGAAATTAAAATTAGTGAAAATAATATAAATATTATTTGAAGTTTTTGTTTGAGTTTTCGTCATTTTGTGCAAGTAATATGTATATGCAATTCTTAATTTTTTAAATATATTTTAACTTTGACTTTGATATTGATTTCGTTTTTTGTTATTTTATATAAATTAAATAAAATATTTTTCCCTATTCTATTTTTTCTTACAAAAATTTGAAAACTTTCTAAAACCGTTTTTTTTGGAAATATTGAATTCGAAAACCGATTTTTGTATAAACCCTATTAATAACGAGCTAATCATAAATTAATTTTGAGTCAGTTTTGTGCTTCCAACTAGTGGTGAATTTTCAAAACAATAGATCTCACAATTAAAAAAATGAAAATAATTAAAATAAAGATTCTAATATTTAGTAGGTTTATAAAAGTGTGTACTCACAAACTTTTTAATTAAATTTATATAATAATAAACTTTACAAATTCTTCAATTTTTTTAGTTTCATTCACTTAATTTAATGCTTGATTATAATACTAGATTCTTTACAAGTTCTTAATTCGCAGCTGTACAAAAGAATCGGAACATCTCACTAAAGGCCTTTAAATGTCTGACTTTTCAGAAGCTATTATTTTTTACAGCTGAAAGCTGTCATCGGGAAGTAATTCAGCCAGCGACAAAGTGTATGGTGTGCAAAAGATGGCGTGGTGATTTGCTAACTCTTTTCTATTTTTCTTTTTCATAGCCGTCGGAATAGCCTTGAGAATTGAAACAAATTTCCTTGTGAAAACAATCCCTTTTGCTTCGTGTATTTCAGGTAAGCGTTTTCTTTAGAATATTATTTCACAACAAATAAGACAGTTAAGCTAATTGTCATTTTGTCGCATATAATTTATAGTTAGAAATGATTTTAAGTTCCATTGAATTGAGTGTTCATTAATAGTTGCCCTTAAGTCTTCAAAAATAATCCACAATCACTTTTTCCACTGACCTTTAAATTATGTTATTTTCCAATTTCATACGTTGAATTCGATGCTTTTCATTTATTATCTCGGAATTTATTATTCAAAGGAAATAGAAAATTTTGTAATATATAATAATTTCAAATTAATCTATTTTCTAAAAATAATTTTCTGATCTCTCGAACTTCAGCTTAACTGTAATTTCAACTTTTAAAGAGAGCGAGCTATTCATTTTTTCAAGCATCAAAACTCTGAGTCGGCAAATTCTGTTCTGAAACTATAAAAGCGAATAGTTTTTCACGGTCTCCCTTTCCTGCTTTCTGACTTTCCTTTCGGTAATCTATTCGGCTCTCACCATGGTTAGGTCAGAGATATCTTGACAAAAACTAAATTATGGAATTGAAATTATGAGGTATAAAAAGTGCTAAAGAATTTTTATATAAATAGATAAATAATATTTTAGCTTTCTTCCCGTACTTCTTTTGATTTTTACAGCTATTTTTTAAAACAACTAAAATATATTTAATTTTTATTTAATTTATTTCAATGAATTGTAGAAAAATAAACGTTCTTAGGATTTCCATTCGTAGAACTGAAATAGTTTCTCAAATGTTATGTAAGATAGCGCATGACCCTGTAGTGAATAGCTTATAAGCCAGTTAACAGCTACGCTCCCCGAGCAATTGCTTTTGTATCGTGGTCATGTTACTGGGCTGCGAACCAAAGGTCCCAGGTTCTATCCTCACTCATAACAATCCATTACAACCCTTTTCCCTTGAATTTTAGCTATATTTAAATGCAATAATTAAGCACAAATGTGATTTTATCATTCACTATTGATTGCAACGTGTGTATTAAGAAATGACCTAAAATGACTTTTATTAATATACCTATTTATAGCTTCATAATATATAGTAAAAATTCAAGAATGGATTTTGGAAAATTATTTCTTTTTTAGCTAGTTTCGTTTCAAAATCTGAGACAAATTTACAATATCAGTATAAATACTTTATGTACAGTTACATCGATCTAACTCGCTACTTTTTTGAAAAATCGCCCACGGTAAGATAAATAAATATATTTCCAAAAATGGTTGTTTCAGACTCAAAGATATCTGAAACCTAGAAATTCCTCAAATTTCATGATAGAATGCTCTGATTCTTACAATTATTTCTCTCTGAATGCTTCGCGCATTTGGAAAAAAACAATTCAGAAAAATAAAAAGATACTTTCTCTAACATGAAATATTGTATCATGATTATATTTCAATCTTGATTTATTTGTCCTATTTTCCTCTAGTTTGATTGAATCAACCGCTGCATTTTGTGCGCAGCTATTAGGGAATCATTCGACTTTTAGAAAGAAAATCAAAGTAAAAACATTATCATTTGTCCATGTTAATACTTCAGTTAATAATAAACTGAAATACAATTTTTTCCCTTAGTCATGACAGCTATTAAAAATGCATATTGATTACTCACTTACTCATTGTAGAGCGGAGTTACAAGTCATTACTATCTAATATTATTCTCCTTTTTTCTACTCATGTGATGTTTTTGTCGGATTTACAAATTTAGTAAGGGTAACGATTCTCAAATTCCAAAGAAGTGCAGCAATGAAAATAGTTTTTATTTATACCTTTGCATGAAAGATACTAAAAATCCATCATTTCACTTGTCAGTTACAACAACCTAGATGCCATAATTTTTGAAACAAAACTATTTTTACTAATTTTGAACTTTTTTCTAATATTAAAGAAATATAGATTATTATAACTAAAAAATCACAAAGAAGTTTTTTAGTTTTAAAATTATCTGAAAATGTATCATACTATGTGCCAAAATTTTTATAAAGAAAATATTATCACTTAAATTAAATTTTTAAAAATTTATTCACATTTTAAAAACTTCTTTCTTAATGACAGTCTAGAACCCAAGAAATAACTATATATTAAATGTGATAGCTTTAGTTTCAACGATTTATCTTGTCAAGCGTTTTGAACGATTTTTAAAACACGTACATTGCATGATTCAACTTACAAATAGTATTTAGCTATAACATTCTCATGTCAAAAAACATTGAAATTTTGATTTGTAGTGATGTTTGACTATATCGTAAGCAGTTCCATCTATAATTCGAAATTTGTTCCTATGACATTTCACCTTCCCTCTCAAAAGGGTGAAACAGACAATTTCTCTCTTATCTTACTTTCTTATCACGATACTGTTATGACAGAGACAGAGACATGTGACAGGGACGAGACAATTGAGGATTCAGATTTGCATCGATGAATTGTTTGAAAGAAAAACACAAGCAAAAATTCAAAATTATCTATTTTAAAGATTTTAAAAATGTGATAAGATCGCGACGATTTCCGAATTTTATAATGTTGCACACTGCCTGAGCAATTTAAACCATTGATTTCTATTGAGGTATACTCTAAGGTAAGTTATTTAGGTAAAGTAAGGTAAGTTATTTTTACTTGTTTCAATTCATTTATTTTGGGCAGGCATTTTGCAAGAGTTCCTTTTTAAAATTACAATAACATTTCTCTTAAACATTAAATTTTCACGACTTTTGTAAAAAAAACCCAATGATTGTTTCTAATTATACATAAATATAATGCATATAATAATAATAATAAAAATAGTCTTATTACTTTTACTTATAAAAATAAAATTAAAATATAAAAATAAATTTTAGACGGCATTTTCTATTCTATTCTAAGTTTTTTTAAAATTTTCTTAATCAATTTTAGATTTTAACAACATGTTTTACTTAAGATATTCCACCTTTGTTGAAGATCCTAATTAGTACGAGATCTCTTTCAATAAGTATGGAAACAGAGAATTATTATTTTATTATTTTTAACCATATTTCTGAAATGCTCACCAAATTTCCTGAAATAATCTGAATGCAACCAAATTTCTGAAATGCTCACCAAATTTCCTTAAATAATTTGAAATGCAACCAAATTTCGGAAATGCTTAGAAATTTTTTACCACCATATTTTATCAAAATAATTTATAAAATTCGAACTTTCAATATTTTTTATACCTCGATGCTCAAATTTTAACTTCCATCTAAATGCTAACCAAAGGGGGAAAGAATTCAAATTTGCATTATAAATTGTGTTTGCAACCAAACTAATAAGTTAATAAACAAATTTCTTCCCATTCTTAAATAGTACCTACTCACTACTTTTAAAACAAGATCAAGTATAAAATTTTCGTAAATATATAAATAAAAAAGGTAAAAGTTATTTATAGAGCAGTTTTTTAAAACGCACTTTTATTAGTAAATTTTTTCTTTTAAAATTATTCTTCACTTTTTATCTTCTAATTCATTTTTCAAAACTATATATATTATGGAATTTAAAAATCTATTTTTTCTCGGATTTGCTTCTCACTACCGCCACTGGAACATCAAATAAAATTTAATCAAATTATTCGATTAACTGACAAGCAAGTTCCTGAAATATTAAAATACTGAATTATTATTCAAAATGCACGATTGTACAAAAATTCAATTCGAATTCAAAATTAGAAAATGAGTGACAATGAATTATAAAAACCAATGTTTACAAACATGAAACATATTTATACAGATCTAAATGTGTAAAGAATACCTACCAATAATTTTTACGTCAAAATTAAAGTTTCGCATGTTATTCCTTCAATAACTTGCAAAACTCGGCAATTTTCAAAAGCATTGAAAAATTAATGTCATAATATAAAAACATGTAAACTAGTCTATAATAGGTAAAAACCTTATTACCTACTAGCCGCCTTTGGCGACCAGCCGGTTCGCCAATCTTAATGTTCGTTAAAATTTTAATAATTAAATATTTTATACAATTCCTACTTTAATAGCTTCTTCATCAAAATATTTTAAAACTTCAAATTTTGATTGTCATATAATTCATTCATAATATTATAAAGGCCTTCAGTCATAACGTCATATGTATCTCTCTCATTTTCTGTTAGCACCCGTAGAATTTATGCTTTAAATTAAAGTGGAAAGAATTAATCTTCAATTAATATAATAATATTTTTTACTGAAACAAAGCATTTTTTTCATAATCTGATTACTGAAAATAAAGTCACTCAGCGTTTAAACTTTATGAGCACTAAAGAAAATCTTTTTTAATTTATTTAATATCTCAAGAATTTGTCAACAAAATTTTCTTAGATTCATTATGAGCAGATCGATTCATTAACAATGTTTAATTTTAAATGCATCAAACACTAAGAAAATAAAACGAATCGTTTAAAATAAACGGTTGAAAACAGGTTTTAAAAAACTATTTAAAAAACGATGTACTTAAAACTATAAGCATATACAAAAAATATATAACTAACATAAATACATTTTAATTACAAAAGCATACAACGAACCTGAAAATAATTTAAATCCAGTCCGTATCCGTTGATAATAATTGTCAACACAATGCGGAATTCAGAACACAATGCGCATGCGTGTATTTTCAACGCCAGTTACGTAACGTAAATGCGTGATTTTTTTCTACGCCAGTTGGGGTAACGCTATGCGGATTAGACATTTTTAATTTCCTTTATTCTGTTTTATTTTAATTCAAAAGTACTTCAGAATGAATCTGAAACATGGATTAATTAACAATGTTTAATTTTAAATGCATAAAACATTAAGAAAATAAACAGAATCGTTTGAAATAATCCGCCGAAAAATGTTAACCCTAGCCTCATTACTGTTGGGAGAAAAAAAAACTGAAGCCTTACTCATTTAGCGGTGGGGAAAATGGAAGATTTTTTTGGCGGGAAAGTTAGTTTTTAATTAATAATTAAAATTCGAATTAAAAATTCGAAAAAAGGAACCCTAGGTGCACATTCCCGACCTCCAAGGTATACATGTACCAAATTTGGTAGCTGTGGGTCAAACGGTCTGGCCTGTAGAGCGCCAACAAACACACACACACACATTGAGCTTTATTATAAGTATTGATTATAGACTTGTTTATATCTTGGCGAGCTTTTCTCGCCTGAAGAATTCATGGTAATACAAATTTTGCTTTTGCAACGTTATACGAATGATAAATTTAAATTATAGAAGCTTTTCAAATGCCATTGTATATACTTACTTCTGTAAAGCAATTAAACTAATTAATATTTTATGAATTATGTACATGTAAAATTAACATTCACTTCTTAATTTCACATTAACTTTTATTAAATGCATAAAATTAAATATTATAGTTAACTACTTGCCCATCCCTTTTATTTATTTTCCAATTATATGTCACGTTTCATTAGAAGCGTATTACTTATTTCAGTTTAGTAGTAGTTTTTGTTTCTAAAGTTAATCTTTAATTATGGATGAAAAATTCTTATTTAGATACATTAGTTGAGCACTTCATTTTGTGAAGAAAAAAAAAAAAGAGTGATTTCTTCGAAACATCCTCACATACGCTCTAATAAATGTACTATCCTCTTTAATCTCGTATAAAATTATGGACTTCAGGAAAAACTGTAAAGGTCATAATTATGCCATAGAGACAGATACACATTCGGAAATTTGTTTTTCGGGCTATTGAAGATCTTAAATGTGGATATTCATCAAAATCTCGGTTTCAATGTTCTGACAATTATACTATTTTCTTTTTGTATACTTCGTATAAGAGAAATTAATAAGGAAGAATAATACATAAGGAAGAATAAGGAAAGATAAAATAAGGAAGAATAATACATAAGGAAGAATAAGGAAGGATAAAATAAGGAAGAATAATACATAAGGAAGAATAAGGAAGGGTAAAATAAGGAAAAATAATACATAATAAAAGAAGAAGAAAGAAGAAAAATTATCTGTAATACTGAATTTTATTATTTTATCAGGAATTATATTCAAGAGTCCTTTGAATATGTATCAAAGGTACCAAAATATGTCTTTCTGCCTACTAAGCAGCTAATACCAGACATTTTCAGGAGACAATTATTTTACAACAGAATTTTTAACATGGTAAAAATGTAATGTAGTTATTTCGTGGATACTAAGTACATCCTAAAGAAGAATTTCAATTTTTTCAAAAATTCCATTTTATTTCATTTTTAATTAAAAATCGAACAAATTATTATTGGGTTTTTCCTCAATCATTTCAAAGCATGTAATCGCACAAACCATTTTTATGCAACTAGTTTAACATTGAAAAAATTAGCTTCTTAGGGATGCTGATTTTATTATTATCAAACAATCCTTTCAATTTAATTTTAATTTTAAAAAATATTTTTTTTAATTTTTTAATATTTCTAAAAAATAAACTACAATATATTTCATTAATTTAGTAATTACATTTATAGCTTCACGCTCTGTGACATATTGAATATATATTTTTTGTTTATACCCTACCCCTGTTGTATAATTAGAAGTTGAAACTTAAATAAAGACAGGCAAATAAAACCTAAAACATAATTATAATTATGCTGTGATGTTTAGAAATTCGAATCTTCTTTATATTTTCTCCATTACTATTCAACTTTACTTAGAATGGAGTCCACAGATGAATCTCAGTCTTCCAGCGAACTGCCAGTATCACAATTTGTTGATGGATTCCAGATCCCTTTTATGTTCCCGACAGAAGAATTCCGTTCGGCTAAGCAGTACAAGCCACTGCCTGGTGATTTGTTCATAGTGACCTATCCGAAATGTGGGACGACTTGGGCCCAGCAGATTCTTTTGCTCATCTTTAGACAGGGAAAGCCCCTCGAATCACCAAAGGAGTTTTTTCTGGCGACTCCTTTCATGGATGTGAGAGGTAAGTTTTAAATTTTGCCAATACACAGGGTGATTGTAAAATTATGGGGCATATTTTTAGAGAAAATTGAATGTACTGAAATACGTAGGCTTAACGGAAAGAATTTACAATGTCCAGTCAACATATTTTCATGGATAACAATGTATTTTCACTGATTTCAAGCAAAGTGCGTACAGTTTCGGATACATTTGGAAAACATTGAATACATACTACGTAATTTGTAGTGAATCCTTTCGTTGCGGTAATCTGATCTGCCGAAGCAATATTATTAAACAGGGCAGTGTGCATACTGAGCGCCGTTTAAATATTAGCTAATGAAAGTTTGGATGTTGGCCTCAATTCTGAGTTCACTTTTGCGGAGAGATTCGTTTCCAATTGTTTTCAAAACATAATCTGAACTTTCTTTCTTGAAATAAAACAAATGCAGAATGATAGTAAACATAATCTATAAATAAAGAGAGCGTACATACAAAAACAAAAACGAAATCCTGCAATATTCCAGAATTGGCAGTATCGCTCTGACGCCAATTACACTCTGTGTTCATACGCACGGATCACCGAGTGGATATTGCCTGATTCTGGCATTTATCTCTTTGGCTCAAATCGTGCGAGCCGATTATATAGTACAGATTTCGTCTCCGCGGAGTCGGTGTTACCGAGTGGATATTGCCTGATTCTGGCATTTATCTCTTTGGCTCAAATCGTGCGAGCCGATTATATAGTACAGATTTCGTCTCCGCGGAGTCGGTGTTAGGGACGAAAGAGTTGATACTGCGCCCTATTTGCCATTTATCAAATTGCATACGATTTAGAAGGGCAATTCAGTTTGTGTACACAGTTTGTATTTCATTAAATCACCATTACAAATTTTATTATATTGTCGGTTATATAATTCACTTTAATGGCAATGAGTCAGTTGCCTTTAAAGTTGCCCCATCATTCTAGAAATGCCTGGTATATAAAGAGGCAGAGAGAAACAATTTTTCTTTCAACTAAGATTAATAAAAATAATGATGAATAAAAATAGTTATTTGATTAAAGAATAATATGGATTGCAGTTAAGTTGGATTATGAACACTTCGAATGATTTTCATCTTCTAATAGCGAATGTCTTACAAATATTTGCAAAAACGTCCGACACTGCCTGTAAGCTTTTAATAAGTTATCACATTTTACTTTTATTTCTTGGCTTCGTATTAGAAGAGATATCATAAGAAAATAAAATAGCTAGAATTTGACTGAAGTAGTTGTGAACTTGTCAAACGGGGAAAAAGTAATAATATTTTGTGGCAATACAACAACGATTTCTCGAGAATTATGTTTATAATAAAAATCAGCAAGAAATGTATACTATTGACATTACATCTAAAGGGACACTGTTAAGTATTATCTAATTATTAAAAAATCAATTATCTGTTTTTGTGTCAATACAAATAAATGAAATTCCCATAAAAATCTACAGGAAAATTATTATTTGCTGATGAAGAAATGTTTCTTTAAACATATAATATTTCATAGATCGATCACTTTCTCTTACTTCAATCATGCGTTTCATTCTTCCGAATCCACAGAAGAAGAAGAAAAAAAAACGGCACATAATTGTTATTTTAAAAACTGATGTTATTTATATTACATTTAATTTGGTTTTGAAAATTTGCAACAAAAACAAACAAATAAATATCATCCGGCAATTTAAATAATTAAGATGAATCAAGATCTTATAAACGTAATCAATTATTGTCGCGTATTAAAAGTCATTGCAAATCGTTACTGATCAAATTGCCATCTGTCATAAATAACATACAAAAAAAGCCCTGAATTTCGATTCAGCTGCTGCAACCAATAGCAATGACATTTCTGACAACATAAACTTACGACAACAAAACATAAACCACTTTGCATACTCATATGCTTTGGCAAATCAAACATACGACATTTTGATATAATAGTGACAAACATACGACATTTTGATATAATAGTGACAAACATACGACATTTTGATATAATAGTGACAATATGCTTCACCTTAATGTTATTCTACCATGCGCCGTTACATAAATTCGCAAAAAAATCGTAAGTTCTGTAATGGATTTTAAAATTAAATTAACACACCGCTCTTAGCGTGTACTGATGAGTATGGATTGACCAGTATTCATGAATCTGCAATACTTATTACAGGAGCAAAATCGGCTGAGAACATGCCACGTCCTAACGCCATCAAAACACATCTACCAATTCATCTGGTTCCCTGGTCTGAGCAAGCCAAGTACATCTACATCGCCAGGAACCCTAAAGATTGCTGCGTCTCCTACTTCCACCACACGAGGAGCATCCCAAAACACGGCTTCAGAGGTAGCTTTGATGAATATTTCGAATTGTTCTTAGCCGGTAACGTTGATTATGGAGACTACTTTGATCACTTAATGGGCTGGTATGAGCGCAGGTAAGTTGAAAATAATATAAAAATACAGGAAGATTCAAAAGCCCATGTAAAATAGTTTGAAAATAAATCATTATAGAAAGATGGCATCTGTATAAAAGCGGTAGTTATAAAAGAATTTATGGATAACATAAATTGAAATTTAAGCCTCATAATTCGTTAGCAGTTAATGGAGCGATTTTTTAAGTAGGGTACGAAACTGACCGGAATAGCGGGTTAGAGATGTAAATTGTGATCGTAGGGGGATTATGGGTAGATTGGGCCATTGATTATGGGTAGATTGGGCCGTATCTGATTTCACTGCCTAATTTCCACTAAAATTGTTACCGATAAATATCACAGGGAAAGAAATGAATTTCATTAATTAAACAATAACAGCAGCAATAATTAAAAAGGCAAGTCAAACAAAACGAAGACAACAACAGATGGTAGCAATAGAAGTTGACCTCGAAAACAACAGTAACTGTCGTAATTTTTAGAAGATAGACCATAGGAAAAAAAATAGTACACCGCTGTAAGTCATTTGACATTTCTAGAAGATAAACCATAGGAAAAAATGGCGCACCAAACTGGAGTTGTAAGATATTTGATATTTCGTCTTGAATGGAAACTGGAGCTGAAAAATGTAACTCGAGCGATTACATAACTGGCTTTATAGTGCGCCACTTCATTTTACTTTATGCTTCGGCCACCACAATCGCTATCACTCCCTAACCACACAGATCACATCATTAAACCACACATCTGTTGGTATGGCTGACATGTATTGAAGAAAGCTGTATTTCAATGTTGCGAAGAATTCTGGTTTGCCGCAATATATTTGCAGTATATCTTTCAGAAGCTCAGATATCATACACGAAATATCACGTATGAAAGTGCATGAAAAACATAAATATCACTTAATGTTGTAAAATTTCTAATTGCCTGACAGCTGAGCTCATATTCACCATATTTAAGCCTGTTATACCAACTAATTTCACATCTTATTTTTAAAAAATCACTCTACCAATTACAAAATTGTCTTCCGATTTAATTTGAAGGCCAAATTATGTACAATTCATGATTTCTATGATGAAACTGTAAAATTCAAGAATATAAATGTCAAACACATCATCACAAAGAATTCACTTATGTAGCAATTCATTTGTTCATTAAATGCGTTACATAAAAACTGAATATGATATAAAAAAAGATAAATTGTCTGTTTGGAAATTTAATGAGTTCAAAAACCCAATATGAAATTTAATTTTTTGTTGTTTTTGCTTCAGTACCATCAGCCATTCGTTGAAAAGCGTTGATTTTTCCGCAATACCAAGTTTTAAAAAATTGTAATAATTATAATAAAAAGATTCAAAGAGAAGTTGAGCAAATAAAATTAACTTCCTATAAAATCATATATAAAAATGAAGACAGAAATTTTTAGACAATTTTTACCTCGTAATACAACATGTCATGTGATCTCGTCCTAATATAATTCATTTAATTTTTGACTTTTTATCATTTTTAATTGTATTAAAGGAAAGTAAACTTTTCAACTAATAGATGGAAAATTACAGAAAGAAAAAGCCATTTTAAAGCCATTCTTTTTGGAATTTTTTAGTTCACGAAATTTCCAGACTTATTTTATTTGTCAAGTTTTTAATTTTTTACTCCTAACTTTCTATTTGACTATCATTTCTTTTTTCACTCCTTCATTTTATCTACTCTTCTTCCGTTTTTTTAATCAAACTATGTCTGTAAAAATTTCATCAGTTAACATCTGTCTGTAAAAATTTCATCAGTTGTATTCTTTTCCACTCCCTTTTATCATCAGAATTCTAATCCTTGTGAAATCAGATAAAAAAAATGGCGGAGAAAGAAGTGGTCATCTATTTTTTTTTTTTTTTTTATATTTCTGGACAAAAAAAATTGTGTAATAAGTACAAAGATAAGAATCATTTTACAGTTATTGCTCTTACTACTTAATTCAAGAGATGCTAATTAACGAGCTAATAACATTTTTTCCAGAATTTCATTTTATTTAACTTAACGTGAGAAATTCTATTGAAGATTTTTTTTTTGTTACTTCATGATATTTATAGTCGGATTTCTCCATTATATTCATCTGTATTCTTCTTTTTTTCACAGAAATGATCCAAACGTACTATTTATGACATACGAGGAAATCCAAGAGGGTACTGAAGCCTCCATTCTGAAAATGGCGTCTTTCGTTGATGACGAAAAGTATGCTGAACCTTTAAGAAAAGACCGCCAGTTATTAAACAATGTCCTGAAATTCAGCAGTTTTCAGTACATGAAAGAAGCTGCCCAGAAACGAATTGAAGCCGTCGGTTCAATGACGGACGACGAGATACAAAACTCGGATCTTCCGGAAGGAGAGAAGAGGAGGTATTTTAGAATCCGCCAACAGGTTGCGGAAAGGAAAGAACGGAATCCTCATACCATGGATAACATTCGTAAAGGAATCGTCGGAGACTGGAGAAATTACTTCTCCGAAGACCAGAGTAGAAGAATGGATGAAAAATTTGGTGAAAGAACGAAAGGAACAGAGCTCGGAAATCTATGGAAAAAATATATGTGATACTGTTTATTAAATTACTAGCCGCCTTTGGCGACCAGCTGGTTCGCCAGTCTTAATGCTTGTTAAATGTTCGATTAAATATTTTGTGTAATTTTTTCACTTTCACGCTTAAAATGCTCATGCAAGTTAAATTTTACTTTTATTTTGCACGAAGTAAATTGTTGAAAACAAGGGTTCAAATAATTTTTTACAAATTTATTAAAAACAGAAATTTAATTTATAGGTTAAAACATTGATATCATTAAAAAAGATATTTTTTTAAACTTCAATATGATGTAAAAATCATTTTTTGTAGGATAATATCTCTGGAAATTATAGCGTAGAAACGCCGAAATTTCGCTTAATTTTTAATTAATTAAAATTCTAATTCAAAATTTAAAAAAGAGCTCCGAGGTGCACATTCCCGACCTCCAAGATATACATGTGCCAAATTTGGTAGCTGTAGACAGAACGGTCTGGCCTGTAGAGCGCCAGCACACACTTGAGCTTTTTTATAAGATTGATTGAGATAGATTACTTCTGCATCTTTCAAATTATATATTTTTTCATTAATAATATATATTTTTGATTGCATTTTTTTATCACACTTTTGATTAAATATTCCTTTAACTAATAAATTTTGGAATAAAAAATGACGAAAAAACAGGTTTTTAATTCTAAATTGCATGATATTTTATTTGCCAGTCAATATTTTACAAATATAGAAATAAATGAGAGTGAGAAATTCAAATTCAATTAATTGATTTTCGATTCAAATTTTATTTAAAATATATTAATAATCACTACATCAACAAGGTTCTATTGTGACTTTTATCCACAGGTTTAATTTGTGTCCCACAATCGATGCGTTTGTTGTGATAAAAGTGTTCCAGACTATCAGGAACAAAAGCTGAAATTTGAAAATTTATCGACTTGGTATGAAAATAATTATGCAAAATCAAGCTCTTTAGCATGAATAACGAAAAAGTGACAATTTGTGAAAGATATATATTTTATCCATCTATTTGAAAACGTATCTAAGTTTTCTAGTTCGCAGAAAGACAGGTATAAATGCAAACATAAGCATCACTCTACGAATGTAGGGAGATTTAAAACGTGATGATTCGTCAGAATCTTGCATTCTGTTCGTCAGAATGACAATGACAATATTATATATATATTTTAATATTTTAAATATTTTATTTTAGAATATATATATCATGGAGGGAAGATACAGATGAGTGAATACACTTGCCTCTTGAACTTTTCAAAGAGTTTAAACAGTATAGTTATATTAAGTCATATTGACTTTTTTTTTTTTGAAAGTTTTTCAAAGACTGTTTTGGTACTCATAATTTTGAGTCATAATCAGATATAAACCTCAGTAGGTATCTCTGTCCAAAATGAAGTTCTATATCATCTTAAGAATGTTTGATTTTCGACTGTTTTTGCGAGCACTAAACCTGTATGTAGTACACTAGTAGCAGAGAAGTTCTCATGTGAAACTAAGTCTCGAATCCAAGATCCTCCGGTCATAAAGACTGTCCCAAGAATTTAATAGTTAGTTTTAATAATATTTCTGTGGCAAAAGAAATCTGTTCTAATTCTGCAAATTTGATAAATGATACTCTCTGATTTATTTCATTTTGATTATTTTATTTCGAAAAACATTGTAATGATAAGGATTATTTAACTTTTTTTTCTGACGTTAAATATCTGCATTGTTTTCTATGTAAGATGTATTTAAGATATGTTTTTCTATATATTCTAATTAAAGAAATGCAACCAAAACTTGCCTCAAGAATTATCGCTACTAAAACCTAATCAATCATTAAATCATTAGTTGTTAACATGCTTCATTACGAATTGAATATTAGAATAGGTACACCGAATCACAAAGAAAGCCTTCTAAAAAAATGCACCTTAGTTAAGTTTTGATTGCGCATAAGAGGCGCTATTTGCTGGTAAATTTATGGACCGATTTATTATAAAATTCCGTAACAGTCATAAAAATGATTCGTGAAATGCATTAAAGACTAAGAGAATAATGAAACAAATTACGAATATTTTTATTAGTGTACTAAAAAATCAACTCAAAATCAAAATAAAACTTGTAAAAATGTGATTTGCTATAGAACTTTGCTTAAATTATATAGCTCAAAATTTATATATACATTTTTAATTTTAATAAATCATTCATTCTCTTCTAATTAATTCTCTTATTAGTCAGCATTTTCGTGACTTTTTTCCGAAACTTCAGACTTTTTAAATAATTATTCTTAATTTTTAACATCTTAATTAAAATCAGTACTCAACTGCTTTTATTATTAAAAGTTATATATCTGTCTCAAACAGTTGTTTACAGAATAATAAAGATTACAAGCAGAGCAAAATGATAAAAACGGCATGCAGATAAGCAAAGCTGGTTACGAATTGCAACATCGGTTATCATTCGAAAATTCCTGCAAGGAAGAAATATTTCGCAATGTTTCAAATAAGGCGCGCTTTCTGGCAGTAATATAAAACAATTATCTTCTTCTTAATCGAATGTCTATCTGAATGATAAGGAGGGACGAGGCGGAAACCATTTGGATGAGCGTTAGAAACTGAATATTTTCTTTTACAAAGCACTTCAAATATCTTCCATTTGTAGTGTTCCAAGGATTCTCTTTTTAAAAGCAAGTACATTTTTCTTTATCTTATTTTTACCATTAATGGTAATTAAAAATGTTTTAAAAACAAACTTTTATTAATATATTAAAAGTTCTTGGTTTAAAAATGAAAGAGTGAAGAGCATTAATAGAAAGATTATTATTAAGTTACAATTTTTCATCACTTACGCTTCATTTTTAGAGAAAGTTTAAAGATTTTCATTCTTTCTTAAGACATTACTTCTCATCATATTCCTTCCAGATTATACTATTGAAAAGATGTCATTCCAATTTTAGATGACTTCAATATTTTTGCTTTGAAACTAAAATTTATTACGAAAATTTTTTTTATGCCCAATGGAAAGCGAGTTTAGAATCTTATTTTATTTATTAGAATATTATTTCATAATGCATTTTTATAAACGTTGATTAATATTATGATAATTATTTTTCTCCTGTTCACTACCAGGTGGAACCACGCATAACTAATCAAAATTTCGTTAAATCAATCGTTTGTTTGATAACTAATTTAGGATAATATTAAAATTGTACATTATCACAGGAAGTCACAGACCTTAAAATAGTACATTATTTTAAACCTTCAAAATTCGGAAAATGAGTGAAATATCGACTTTAAAACTCAATTTTACAAATATGAAATAAATGAAAGGAAATAAAAGTATGAAAAAATTTAACTTATTCTCATTTTTGATGGTTCATGAATTTTATATCAATAATTTTGGCACAGTTTTTTTCTTGAAAGAATTCTAATTAATATAAAAGGACCAGGTGTCTCTGTTTTATTCATTCCTTTTTTTAGTAAACTAGAAAACATGCCCGTCTAGACCAGTTGTTTCCCATTTACAGTATCTCAGATATGATCGTCACAAATTAACTAACGAAAATTATTGTTGAAAATCTCATGTACATTGGTAAAATGCTCAAGAAATTAATATATATATATATATATATATATAATTGAAATGCATTTAGATGTAAATGTAGAGTGTCATTAAATGTAAACCATGAAGGGTAGGAATTCTATAAAAACTTCACAAACACTTAAATAAAAAAATATTTAAAAAAAAAAACGAAACAAATAGTGGTCTACTAACAGGAAAAAAAAAGGCATTATCAAATATAAAATTTTAAAAAACAATGAACAAATATAATATAAATTTCCAACTTCTTCATGAAGTAAGAATGTAATGAATCAGCAAAAATATAATGAAAGTTTTAGACCTCAGATCATTGATCTTTGTTACAATCTGGCAATATACATGCAAATATAGTTTGCAACAACTGGTTACAACATGCAAATATAGTTTGAAGGTTGCAATGCATAATTAATTTTATTTTCGCTTAGTTTGATTCGCACACCGACAATGAATTTTAATACTAAACATAAAAATTAAAATAGCTGCTAGAGTCCAAAATAGAAGTTGGAATTTCACATCCTATACTGACGTAGCCCAAAAAAGCAAGGATATTTTTAATTCAGCTCAGCGTTATTGACGGTGGTGGGCAAATATGTATATACTGATAGTTCTTTCAGTAAATAATCAGTAGTAAACAATAAATAGTTGAAGCGTGAAAGTCCGTCTCACATCTTTAACGGACACGTTATTCGAAGAGAGTGTGGAGGATGAGATTTTGGATAAGACGAATCCCTTTAAAAAACAAAACAAAGGCCTTTATTTTATGTCGACTAAAAGACATTGGTACTGAAAGTTATTGCCAATATAGACTTTTATGGTATTATCACAGATGCATATTACAGTTACAGCTAATATAAGAGTATGAAAATGTTAGTTGGAATGTTGGTGGATAATCACTAAAATTCGAATCCGTAAATCCCCAAAAGGGTATAGGAAATTTGATTCACCAATATGGAAAATACCTGAATTTCCACGGTGATTCTGATGAATAGTAAACCATGATTGTACATAACTTTTTGATAATAAATTCCTTTAATCCTCTTTTCAAAAAAAAAAAAATGCTTATACATATTGGTTTCCTTTCACTACACTATGAAGCAAACTTAACCGCTACTCCGACCCACCCGAGAGCACATGGGAAAATCCGAATGACAGGACCGCAGCTACAGCAGCACTGGCGGGAACTGTGGTTGAGTCCTAAGGGCCATCACTAGCCACAGTATAACCCTTCCCTTAGGAAATACGTCCCGTATATCGATGGGAGTAAACCGACCCCTACCTTTTTCTGTCTTAACAGAGTGGTGAAAACCAACTACCGTGCAGGAAGCTTCTCATCCTCGATTATGAGATGCCCCCTAGTGGGAGTCCTTTATTATATAAGAAAAAATGAAATACGGATATCAAAACACCGCAAAAACGCACACAAACAGCACGCAAGAATCAACAACACACTCATATAAATAGCAAATCACTGATTAAATAACAGGGCATAATAACAACGCAGCAATCGAACTTGCACCTCAGTTACATTTCAAATACAGAATTCAATCGATTGACTAACTTTAGCATATGACTTTTTATAAGTTTTCCAATAGAATATCGAAAAAAGTAGAAGGTTCACCAGACTCGGTTCGTAAAGAAATAACATCAGAATTCTAATTTTTTCCAGAACTTCATTTTTGACGTCAATTATCAATAGAGCCATTGGCATCCATTCAGAATCGTCTCAAATATATGTAAAACTCTCTCCTTTTAATATATTTATATCGTTTCTTCCTATGACAGGTTCTATAAATAATACGCCATGTCGGAATCTCCAGCAACTCTTCCCATATATGAAATCGAGGGGTTAAAGATGCCTCTCATGTTTTCACCAGATGCCTTTCGTTCTGGAATTCAGTACAAACCGAGACCCAATGACGTCTTTATCGTCACTTATCCCAAATGCGGAACCACTTGGGCACAACACATTCTCCTTCACCTTTTCAGCCGGGGGGAAGCAGTGGACGAAAATAAGTTCTTCAGTGCAACTCCTTTCCTGGAAGTAACAGGTGAGTGATCGACAGTCGTGAAAGAATAATATAATATGTGACCTGAAAGTAAGAACCTTTTTGACATTAAGCATTAAACTGGATGGAGTGTCTAGCCCTCGATTTTCTGGTAAATTAAATAATATGACACGTTAAGTTTTTCTGCGTGTAAGACTCTGAATCTCCGGAGTAGCTGAAGTAACTCTGAAGTTCCGGAGTAATCACAATATGCTGAATATTCTTTTGCATATACGAGAAATATATGCAAAATGAAGTATTCAGCAACTAAATTTTGGCAATTTATTTCGCA
The DNA here is from genome assembly GCF_947563725.1 of Argiope bruennichi. Classification (NCBI taxonomy): domain Eukaryota; kingdom Metazoa; phylum Arthropoda; class Arachnida; order Araneae; family Araneidae; genus Argiope; species Argiope bruennichi. The sequence continues at coordinate 114,791,066 of NC_079154.1, forward strand.
ATATATATCAAAAGCCATAACACAATGTACTTTTCCCTCAATTCTAAACAAGCATAGTGGGAACAAAATAGCAACGAAGCAATGAAAGAGAGAGCATCAACAGAATGGTATGCCCGAACACATTCGAATGCAAATTAGTATAGCATAAAGATTCCCAGAAAATATGTCACATATTAACCAAACTGAAATCGGCATTTGAAGCAAAAGGCCATAACGCTTAAGTCGGGGAGTGTAGTTTTTAGATGGCAATGTAAGATCTCATACATCAAATGACAGCGTAGAACATGTTCGATATCTGGAGTGGGGTATACTGAATCTTCCAGGTACAACTCCAGTTTTGCCCCATTGTGTCTGTGGACCTCATTTTTCTTGCGTTGAAGCCATTATCGAAATGCCATATACTTTAGAAGTGCAATAGATTGTGAAAAAATTTCCACTCAGGGCATCAACTTTATCCAGAGGCTTTCATGAGTTTCACTGTATAACAAATATTTTAATACCGATGATGACTACCAGGAAAAATAGATATAGGAAAATAGAATTTATCTTGGGAACATCCCTCGTAATAACATAATTTGAATCATTTCGTGTTTCAGAGAAGAAAACCGAATATGTAAATATGTTTGGAACGTCTTTCCTTTGACTGATTAGGTTCAAAAATTGATACAGACATGTAATTTTGATTATAATATCACATTCCTTATGTAATTCGTGCTATTTTCGAGTCTTTCAGTCCTCGTATACAAGCAAATATACAAACAGTCAACCCACTAATGTATTGGGTTTAATCTTTGATATGTATCTATAATTCTGATGCTAAATTTGTGAAGCAAATTTTATCCATGTGGTTGTTAACGTTTTTTAGCTATTGTGTTCTCAAGCAGGCTGATTTCCTGTGGACGAATTCCTTCCAAATTTCAAGAGAAATCTCTACTTTTGTCATATAGACCACATATTAAACTGCATTTATCTGTATTATTGAGTTTGCAGAGTTCACGTATTCATTTACCAGTAGTCAAATAGATGTAATTCTAAAAATATGATCTTTCGGACTCAAAGATATCTGAAATGTAAATATTCTATATTATTTCGAAGTCGAATATTTTAAAAATTCCAATACTTTTTTTGTAAAATTAATATATGATCTTTTCTTCAAGAGTAATGGAACATACATGGTATGGATGTGTTCATATTTCCACTAACGCCCCTATAATTATTTCAACTTCATGAATTTTCTTTTTTTATTCTAATATTTTAAAACTTTTATGACATTATTTATTTAATAATTAAAGTGATTCGGAAATCTGCAATCATTTTTAACTCGGCTGTCAGATTTTCAAACCTTGCAGAATCCGAGACTTTCATAGAAGTATGAAACAAGAAATTGACTCTCCATTTTAGATGATCACTTACTTTTCATTATTTAAGGCAATAATTATGTTGGCATGATGCTTTTAGTAATTTCCTTGTACGATAGTATAAGAATTTAATATTCACTTGTTTACGTTTTTACTTTTTGTGATATAAAACATGTGTTTTTAACTTATTAAAGAAGTATAGTATAACAATTTAATCTTTTTCCGCATTGCGTATTTTGTTTATTATTATGCTTTTTGCTCAGATATCTGGTTATACTGGAAGGCATTTTGGACTAAGTTTAGATCAGTAGTATACATTATTTACTGTCAACACTATTTTTTTCGTCTAATGAATAACTTATGAATGAATAACTTGTAGCAATGAATAAGATATTCAACTTTATAACGATATAATAATTTTAATCAAATTTTGTCACCTTAATCAATTTACGTTAACATGAATCGTTTGTTTAAAATTTAATTTAAGATTTCGACATGATAGACATTATGACATCAAGCATGTGCAGTTTTATCACCCCTTTTTCTTTATTTTTCTCTTAGACTTTAACTTTAATGAAATGCACAAAATATTTATATATCTCACAATTTACAGAATTAATGTTAGCCTAAAAATATTCTCATTCTGAAAATTTTTAATATTTTGAAATAAGGTAATGAATTACTTTGATGTAAGCTGAAAAATTATATTTATTATTTTTGCTTAGTCGCCTGAAAGCCATTAAAATATTCACTTTAAATATTTTGTTGTATGTGGTTATATAAAGGAAAAGTTGTTACAAAGGAATATTCAAAACTAATTTTGAATACCTTAATAAAAAATCGGTATTAGCTCTTTTTAATTTTAAAGTATTATGCAAATGAATTTTATGCAGTAATATACATAAAAATTACTAAACAAAAATATCAAAATCAATATTAATTTTTAATTAATTAAAATTTTGAACACGCTTATTTTAGTCAGCTCTCATTAATTCGGTTTTCGTTCCAAATTGGGCAATTCTAGGTTTAACGGTCTACCTTATTATATATGATATTTGCATTTCGCATGACAAAATTTACACATACTATCATATAAAAAGCAACTTATTGAATATCTATTTTCATGTATATTCTTTACCTTTCATTTAGGCGCCAAAGCAGCAGAAACAATGCCAAGACCTGGAGCTCTGAAAACACATCTTCCTTTTCATTTGACACCATGGTCCGATGAAGCAAAATACATTTATATAACCAGAAATCCTAAGGACTGCTGCGTTTCATATTACCACCACATGAAAAATCTTCCAGGTCATGGATTCAAGGGAACATTTGATGAGTTTTTCGAGTGTTTTATTTCTGGAAATATCGGTTACGGAGATTATTTTGATAATCTTCTCGGTTGGTATGAACATAGGTAAGTATTTCTAAATATGTAAGCATGAATCTTAAATTATTTTAGACTTCATATATAAAAAGATAGAAATTTCATGCACTTTTATCAAACGCATCTTTATATTGAGTTCACTTATGATTTTAAATCTTTCATGTATGTGTTTCGTAGCGCTTTTCAAATCTTAAAATAATTCTAATAGAGATTCTAAATAACATTTTAAAAATATAAACTAAAATTTTCAAATTACAAGAAGATAACCTCTTGTTACATTCTGTATTTCATATATGGTAGTATAATCTAAATGGTGAAAATGTCATTAAAATTTTCTGATTTTAAAAGAATGATTCATTCTGACATTATTTCGTTTCCAGTATAATTTATCATTGCGTTTTGACTAGAATTGAGACGATCTTTGGAAAGTAACGAGAGCCGTTATTGATTTTAAGCACCTTTTTATGGAACACTAAAGTTATAACTATAAGTTTGATTTTTTTTATAAGATGAGAAGTCAAAAAATAAGTTGTGCTTATTGGCAGTTGGTAATTATTTTAAATAGATCATTGTAATTTCGCGAGGTTACAAATAGATATAAGAGCTTCGAAGGAAAAAGGAATTGCTTTTCTCAGAAAGCAGGTTTGGAGAAAGGTTCATAATGACTCAGCGATTGCAACCGTACTCCAAATAGAAAAAGTTCACTTTTTATTGGCTAAACGATTCAATAAAAAAAAATCGTCTTGAAATTGTTGTTGTGTACATACAATAACATTGCCGGCAGTATTCAAGTGATTCAAGCAATTTAAAAATGACCGCGCGTGATACAAGCAATTTAAAAATAACTGACGACTTAACTGAAAAAATCATAACTATTGTCCTTTTTAGGAATTAAAAATGGATTTTTATATTATTATATATGTGCATTCATTAGAAAAAAGTGTAATGAAAACTTAAGGTGCTGCCTAATTGCAAGAATACAAAAAAAACCCTATAAAAATTAATACAAATTATTTAATCAATTTCAAATTAAAACATCACTTTATTTAAATAATCAATTCAGACGACCATTAAAATGAAATAAATATATGCTATTATACAAAGTGCAAAAATAAAGATCAGATTGATTCAGATGAGAGACTACAACAATTTTTTTACTATTTCAAAGGTTGATTTAAAAAATATAAACATTTGATTTGGTAAATCGACTTAACAAAAAAAAAAAAAAAAAAAAAAAAAAAAAAAAAAAAAAATTCTTGTCAACAATATATACAATTAAAAAATGCATCATTTTTAGGAACTTGTGCGGAATTTTATGTTATTATCAAACAAAAGAAGAAGAAAAATGTGAGTGTTCTAGAAGTTAAAATACCGTTGCCAATATTCATCCAGCTCAGTTATGAACTTAGATAATTTGCTTGGGGAAAATGGCAACATTAATGTTCTTCCATAAACCAATTTTCATTCACAAGACATCTTTTTTACCGAAGAAGCCTTTCCACGAATCAAATCTCGATTTAAAGTATATCTCTTTTACTTTGTGACCCAGTAGATAATTAAACTGCAACAATGCAACTGAAAGGCAAACTTTTCGTAAATTTAATTTTTATAGCAGTAATTTCTTTACTTAAAACTCCGCTTCAATGTCATGTGAAATTAATATTTATGTAGTATTCATCTAATAACTAATAAGTATAAATATAAAAAATCAATTAACAAATTCATTTTATTAATTCAAGTTAAAAGAATAATTAGTAAAAATTAGAAGACTCTTTTTAAAACAGAATTGGAAATTAGCACAAAAAAACTTATTATATTCACTGTTAAATTTGCAAAATTCTAGAAGTAATAAGTAACATAAAAAGCATAATATTGACACGACGAAAAAGATTCTTTATTAATTCATTCCATTCCATTTTGTAACAGATTATTTGTAACATAAAAATTGACACGCAGTATGCAGCGAAGTATACTTCACACATATTGCAAAATTATCGTATTTAAAACATAAATAATAATAGAGAAAAAAAGAAAAATCCAAACTGAACTCCACAAAATCAAAATTTTCTAAAAATGCAGTAAATTCTTTAATATTAGCAATATAATTATGAATATTAATTTCTTATTTACTGCAGTATTTCTACAGAAATTTTGAGCCAGAATCTGATCTTAATTTTACTGATAAAAGAATTATTAATTAAATTTTATTATAGAAATTATAAAAATAAGTAGCAATAATAATAACAAAGATAATAATAAATAGAAATTTGCAATATTAGCCAATTACATATTGATATTATTTTAAATCGCTTTTATTATTAACATATTACTCAGCAATAAGCAACAATTTTCAAGGAATAATGAATATTTAGACATATTCTTTCATAAATAATTTAAAATGCTCTAGAAACTGAATAACAATAAAATAAAAGTTCATTATTTTAAATACAAGAACAAAAATAAATTTTGGAAAAGAGTAAATCATTTAAATCATCTTTGATAAAAAAAAATGTGAAACATTTTAAACTTACCACTCTCATCTCGAAGAATCTTGAATAATAGGAGTAAATGCCCTCGATTTCTTATCGTTTTTTGTTAAAAGTAAATCATATCAAATGGTGATAACATTCACATGCAAAATATGAAGAATAGGATACATAGGAAGCTCAGTCTGTTAACTTTAATCAAAGAAAAGAATTCCAGAATACATTAAATGCATCAATAAAAATTAATTTATCATCTCTAAAGATTCAAAATGATATATTTACTATGTTTTTTCGTTCGAAATAATGGAACTAGAATCGTTTGGTAAGTTTCAGTTTCTAAAAATAAGAGCTACAATCATTTTATCAAATTCCAAAATCTTCTGATTCATCTTCTTTGCGACTTCATCAGTAATTTTCTATTTAAATTTTTGTTTTGCTTTCTAATCTGTGGCAACCTGAAGAGATATAGCCAACCAATGAAAAAAATCTATAATTTTGATTCTTTTTTACGATTTACGTGATTCAACTTAGACATCTCAACTCTATGAAAAAGCGCTTTTTATTTCTGTCAAAATGCAAACGATTATTAGAAACGTAAACGAATTTTCATAAATAGTAGTTCAAATAAGCTTTTTTTTATGATGTTTGTAATACAAAATTTAGATTGTTCTTTTTTTTTGAGTCTATAAAAGCTATTTTCTTTTAAATATTTCTGTTTTTTCATTTATCTGGTGATCTTTGTGATCATTGGAGTAAAATTAAATTTAAAAGACATCCGCTAATTTTGTTTGTAATAATTGTCATTATTTACAGTAACAATGTATTCTATGGTTATTATTAAATAACTTAAGAAAAACAGATGCCGACTAACTCAAATAAAATTAGATTTAAGGTCTGATGAACTACAGTCACAAAAAATTAGATATAACACAATTAACACATAAAACAATTTAGACAAATATTACCGATGCTACATTTCCGACAGTTAGAGGTTGCTACCTGGTTCTATCCATCGCCGTTAGAGGGCTATCTTGCTATGTGTTACATTGTTTTAATGAAATTCAATCTAATGTAAATATTTCATCAAATCCTTCAATAGCTCGTTTTTTATCACTTGCTATAAGTTTCAAAGAAAGAAAAATAGCTTTGGGAGATATTAACTTCAAAGCAAAGTCTTCGCTTTTGTTTTATTAATATATCTTATTTTTTTAGATTTTAATAACGTTATCTGTAAATTGTATAATGTAAAAATCGTTACATTTAAAATTTAATATCTGATTTAGTTAAACTAAATGAAGACAGATTAATCAAGCCTTAAACGTTATCATTAGAAATTTCAGTTTCCTATTTTTTTCGATCTCTGTCACTGATTTTCAGATAATATCTTGAATTTCAAAATTCTCAGTTGAGAGCATTTTATTTAGTAACATTTGATCCACAGGACAAAATTGTTTTCAGTAATGACCTTACGTGTTTCTTAGGAGCAAAAATTCACAGTTCGCTCGGTGTTTCGACTTTTCATCAGACCACAAACAACCATCCATTGAGAAACATAAGAAGTTCGACACAACACAGCAGCAGAGTCCTCCAGCATCCAATACTAGAAGGGAAGAATAGCATTGCGTGACCTAATGAGAGAACAGTTTAGTTTAGTTATATTAACGTCGCATTTTAAAGCAACACTAGGGCTGTTTCAGGACTGACTTCGTAGTAATGAGCCGCGGTTAGATGAGGAGGATGACACCTGAGCTGACAACACCCTCCAAACTTTCACACCACATCAGCTGGAGAACGTTGGCCCCGACGATTCAACATACATCAAACCCGCTTACACGGCGGTTTTTTGGTAAATTAGAGTCTCGAACTCGAAACCCTCCTGTCTCATAGCCGAGACATTACCACTAAGCCACCGCGACCCAGAATAAGTGAAGAGAGAAGTCAATTTATTGACATTTGCATCGTTGCCCAATGTTTTCTAAAATTTGTATGAACACAACTAAGTACTCTGTCCATGCAATGATTCTACCAAATGTTTTTAATAATTAACTGAAAACTTAATAAATTTCTAGCTCTGAGAAGTTCGTCGTAATATTTTTTCTTATTTTGAGAATCAAATATGTCAAATTTCATCAAAATATCGGATAAAAATTACAAAAATATATAAAAGCTAAACGGATACAATATTCTTCTTCGTATCTGTCAATTCATTCCCGAATTTCAGTTTTTCAAATTATTCTATTTATGTTTTGAATTTCATTTGGTCCTCGTTGAATTTCCATTTCTCTTTCAGGAATGACCCCAACGTCCTTTTCATGACCTACGAAGAAATGAAAGAAAATCCGGAAGCTGCCATCTTGAAGATGGCATCGTTCATTGATGAAGAGGAATACGCCAAACTCCTGAGGGAAGACCCCGAGAAGCTGCAGCGCGTGCTGAAGTACAGCAGTTTCAAACATATGAAAGAGGTGGTCAACGAATCCATGAACAACCTGTTCAACATGTCCAAAGAGGAGCTCTTCAAGTCTGATCTGCCGGATGAAATGAAGAAATCTTTCGATTCAATGCGTGAAGAAGCAAAGTTGAAAGGAGATAAACCCGAAGCTAGCAACTTCGTTCGAAAAGGAATCGTTGGAGATTGGAGAAATCATTTCTCTGAAGAGCAGAGCAAGCGCATGGACCAGAAATTTGCGGAAAGAACGAAAGGAACGGAGCTTAAAAATTTATGGAAAAATTATATGTGATCTAATGTCTCGACGAATGAAACGGAGTTTAAAGAATTGAGGGTTATATTCCAAATAATGAGAGTTTCATTTATTTATAATTATATAAAAAAATGAATCTATTATTGTTCGTTCAAAAAAATTCTGCTTTATGAAACATTTGAAATTTTTTATTAGTAGTTGAATCATTGACTTCAGCACCATTTCGTTAAAGTAATCAAAATGTGTTTTTTTACATTATAAAACGCCTTAGATCATATAAAAAGCAGTCTTATGAAGCATTCTTGGGAATATAAATTCCTTGAAAAGAATAATAACTAAGGAATATGAAAATCTCTGAATGAAAACTGCAAGAAGCTGATACAGAATATAATACAGAAAAAGTAAATTATAATTCTCACAGAATTAAATTTCAAATAAAATATTCTGTCTTAAAATTTTTAATCCATTATTTTCTTCATCTATTTCATTGATCTTTTTGATGTCGAGTGTTTTTAAAAGAATAAACGATATTCATAGTGAATCTAAATCCATAATCAAATAGCATAACAATCAATAAAGATTTGTTTTCGAAGAAAAAATGTAACAATAATTTTTGTCATTTCTTTCTACTGTTATTATTTATCCAAAATATGACAATCAATTTAATAAAGAGTTTTGCATTTAATGAACTCATGTTTTGCAATAAAAATTCATGAAAGAAAAACTGTATCTGTATGATTATTCAAAAATGTTTCTTGAATTAAAAGACCTATAAAAATCACAAGTTCAGTTGCATAGTTGTTAGATTCATAAAATTTTAATATATTTATAGATTTCTTACTATTTTTTACATTGTTAGCATAATATAACACAGAAAAATAGTTAAGAAGTCTTATTGAAAAATATGTAGGTGTCATTATATTGCACAGTTAAGTTTAAATCATTTTGGGGAAAAACTTGATAATACATCAATCTTGATCGTTTTATTGTGGTCTCTCAAATGATTTAGTAAAATGACTCTGTTGTATCTCACAAAATAAATAGAAGGTAACTTCGATATTATTTCGTATTTATAATTAATGGATCTGCTATATTCTATAAAATTAACTGCTAGATCGTTATAAATAGGTGCATACTTTCAAATGCGAAAAATCTCTAAATGAAGCAAAGGATGATTTTTGAATTGTTTAAATCAATAAATTCCAAAGTACGAAGTATAAATTTTATACAGTTCCCGGCTCTATTAGTCATATTTAATGATGCATTTCAGTCACATAAAATTTTGAAACAAAAATATTTTATTCTTTTGTGACTAAAACTGATTCTGTTATGACGCTTTGAATATCAGTATTTTAGATGGTTCTAGATCATTTTAGTGTTCTCTTCGAAGAAATCCACCATTAAAACCGCTGCATTTATTCGAGATGGCCATTGAATGACATAAAATAATAAAATTTAAAGCCTCATAACTTAATTAATTTAAATCCGAGACGAATGAATCAGAAAAAATAATTCTTTGTTTTATTCCAACCGTTTTTCCAACTAGAAGTATATGTCTATCTCGAATGTTTTAAAAGTGAGTTACTAGAGAATGATTAAAATGGATGCTTCATATATCTGAATCGTCTTAAATCTGTACCTATAATTATCAAAGTTAAATTACTTTTTCCATCCTTAAACGCACCATTAAAAAATTGATATCATTATTCAAAAGAGAATAAAATCGCCATTTTGATCAGAATGTATAGATTGTCATTAACCCCGAAGTATAAATGAAATATTTAATAGAAAAATAAAGATGCCTTTCCACCAATAGAATACCAGAATTGTTTTTCCTCACTCTCAAATGTTTTTTTTTATCTATTTAAAAACGAATTTATCATATTTAATCAGGTTTCATTGATCATTACCTAATCAGCAATTAAAATTATTTTACATAATCATTAAATTGTGTATATTTACGTAACTGAAAAAGATATGTGTCACTAAAAGAGCCAGATTTTTTGAATTTAAATCTTATCATTTCTAGAAGCATCACGAAGCTGAACTGTAATCAAGCTTTGAATACGAATTATAAATTGTATAATTGAGCAAAATTCGGAAAAAAAATTTAAAAACATTTGATAAACTTTAATAAATCCAAAGCAAATTGAAAACTTCAAGTGTGAAAACAAGAAAAAAAGTAAAAAATAATAACACAATGTTTTTTATTACTTTTCCTAAAACATATCCACTAATCATGATATCACTCTAAACATAGTAAAAATTGAAAAGGAGATTTAAAAAAAAATTAAACTTTCAATTTTTTAATAATAAAAAGATTTTTATTTGTAGTTTAATTTCGGTTAAAATCTGAGAGTTTTATTCAAATTCAAAATACATCCAAATCATTTCTTCAGTCTCATTCGAACAGTCAAAAATTTGAATTTTGCTAGATAATACTGGATGTTTAATTACTTTAATGCAGCTCATATGATATTTTTAACAAGATAGTAAATGAAGCCATTTTTTATAGCAAAACGGTTGTAAATATCTCAATTTTACTTTTATATACATTGCCACGCATTATTATTGTCAGAAAAGTTTAGAAATTACGAATCTATTATGTCAATTATTCGTTTATTTTTTAGGATATCATCATTTACAATTAAATTTATACATAGAAATATATTTAAAAAGGCAATTTTTCATTTATTTTGTTCTATAGATTTTACAATTCTTATACATTCTCAGAAGAGAGCGGGCATCTGCAAAAGACATTTTAATTTAATGAATTTATTTGCTGTAAATATTTTATTTTCTCTATTTGTGTGATTTTTAGGGGGAAACGGCAAATACATACCGCTAATTTAGTTTGTGAATCCATTCCACATTTTCGCCTACTATATTGAATTTAATTCAAAACAATCAATTATATCACATACCAATTTTTTTTTTCTTAACTTAAAACTGTGTTCAAAATTTTACTCGTCTGGCTTTCTACGTTTTCTAGTTTTCGCGTTCATTTGCACTAGGACAAAGATACAAATTAGCATCTTTAGAAAATATTTCATTCTAAGTTTTATAGAAATCTACACATTTGGTATAAAGATCACGCTGTCACCAAATTTCATCTGTCTAGCTCAAAGCGTTTTTAATTTAATAGGTTAAAAAGATTAAATAAGTTAAAAATGTGTTTATCGAGCTAAAGGAGGTCTCAAACTTGGAGGATTTCGTTATAATTTTGTTATCAGATTTTTGGATGATTACAATATTTTCACTTTGCATATTTGATATATAAGAAGAAAAATTGAACTATTTTTCAATTATTTATAATATTTCCAATTTATTTATTTTTGAGGATTTTCATTAACATGTTATTAGTTTTCTACATTCGAATATCTTTAAAAAGTGTGATGAAAATTTAATCAATCGTCAACCACATCCTAAATATATTTTTTTTTTCAATTTACAGCAAGTAATTTCTCTTCTAAATATTAAATCGTTAAAATTCCTTTAATGTTTTTATTAAAAAATCTCTATTTAAATCATTTCCTCAAGCATGTGGAGTGGCATCAAAAAATACATTTTAAGTAGTTAAAAATATGTTTCGTTACAAAACTATTATGATTTTAAAAGCACCAATTGAATATACTAGTCCAATAAAATAATGAATGGATTTCAATGCCAGCAATTCGAGGATGAAATTTTCTCCTTGATTTTCACCCACGTGACACTGGAAACTAACACTCGACAAAATCAACATCGGCCTTCAACTGCTAATTGCGCATCAAGGTCAATGCCGAATGTATACATTCCGAGATAAGGATGCTTCGATACTCAATTCTTTCAATGTTACAGCTATCTGCTGCCATTGAGTGCAAAGACGGAGAACCAGGAACTGGTAGCATGAAAACTGCACTTTTAAATAATCTCAGTTTCGACTGTAAAATTTCATTTTCTTTTGGCAACATCTCTGCCAAAATAAAACGAAATAGTGCAAAATAATCATTAAAATGTATATCATTTTTTTTATTGATTCTTATTTTCTGGTCTATGAAATTTAAAAAGAAAGTACTGAGATCGTCAAAAAAATTCGATCTCACTATTTTTGCGATTTTCCTCGTTTCATGACTTTTGGACTCAACCGAAAACCCTATTTTACTAGTCATATCTGCCTGCTCGTGAATTCGCTTATTAAAAATTCGAAAGAGCTAACAGAATGGAATTCAGTATGCGAGTCTAACATCAGAAATGTAGAGGTATTGATTTCATTGGGAAAGCTAATATGAGTGCCGCAACTCTTACAAAGAACATTTTTCTTAAGAATAATGATATTTGAACACATAAGATTAATGAATTCGGTTTATGGTCTAGACTACAAAACTGGAGATTTGTTTCTAATTGTGAAATAAATCGGTTATGTGGAACGGATAAAACGTTATAAAAATGCATACTCTATTCTTTTCAATACTTGACCCAGTTGAACATAAAATGTATCGTATGCGAATTAATTCCCCATCTAATATGGAAGAAACAAGAGGACTATTTTGGGAAAGACTTCATAATTTTGAGCTCTAGTCAAGTAACAAAAATGACATCTGAGCTGACGTACCCGATCCAAACTTTCATACTCAACAACGGGAGGACGTTTGGTACACGACGTCAGATCTAACATGCACCTAGAACATTTTATACCGACTTTTTATGGCCTTGTGCGATGAAAACAATCATGATTTCTGCTTTATAAAGTAACGGTGCTCAAAATAATGTTTGAATTATTTAATTTTCATGGCTTAAAATAACGGAATATGATACTTTAAAGAACTAGAAACATTTATTGCAGTAATTTTAACAGACTAAAATTAGCAAAGCGTTAATCAAAACGAATGATTTTCGTAATGTTAGTTGTATTAATTTTTTTATTTATTAACTCTGCTTATTTTTCTGGGTGGGGGAGGGGTTATGATGGGTGCATTTTAGAGAAAAATAAAGTCCTAGTGTTTGATATTAACTTGTTTATGTCTCAGATCATAATGGTAAATTTAAGTCCCCAATCCTGCACATCGAATCACATATAAATAGGTTTATTAATTAAATTTCACAGTACAAGTTATTTCTATCGTTCAAATAAACAAAATGTTCTAAATTAACACCAATAATATGCAATAGGAAAGTAACTGACTGGCACGGAATAAATTCTTTAACCTAGCTTCAATTTTCATTTGGAAAAAATTTAAATTATTTCTATCTCGCCGAATACTGTACTAAGTAAAAATAAAACTCATTCGTTTATGAGGAAATCTTTGTTCTCTTCCATATTTCAAATTTTCTTCCTTTAAAATATGTGAAGAATTTTTAAAAAATCGACATATCAAAACTAATTCACATAGTATCTGTTGTTTATTTGAAAACAAGAATTATTTCTGGAAATATAATCTATCTCACCACTTTTCTATTTTATTTTTCCAGATGCATTCAATTCAGTGCCGTAAGCACAAATGAGAAACGGATCCCTGCGCATTAAACTAGTTAATTCTACATATATATAGGCACTGTAAAAAAAAATATCACCTCTGCTATATCAAGATGTCGTATGTCAAAACACACACACAGTGAGACAAGAAATGCTGATGTAAAAACTGGAGTTACGTTTTGTGTTTTGTGACAATATCTAACAATTTGAGAAACGATATTTTTATCTCAAATATTTTCATACAAAAATTCTCATAAATTTGATTAATGATATTTCATTAGAACAATGATTATACTTGAAATTTACATTAGGCATGATGAATTCAAGTAATCGCTTTCAATGAAATAAATCGCTTGTAATAATGACTTCGATGAATAATGAATGACTTGCAGTAGATTTTTGAGTCTTAGTTAGATAAAATTTTCATTTGAAGTTCAATGTATTCAGTTGAAAAGTATCAACATAAATGGTTTATAATCCCTTTATATCTCTCTCTCTCTCTCTCTCTTTTTTTTTTTTTTTTTTTTTTGGACTTAGAATGAAAAAAGACGAAAGCGGTGTTTGGCTCATTGTGATGTTGTTTTAAATTCAATTAATGATATATAAGTGATATCTTAATATTTATAAGATAGAAATTATCCTTAGTTAAGAGTGATATAATGCAGCTTAATGAAATGTAGAGTTATGCAATGTACACATATTCGCAAAACTATTAGAGCTAACTAAATAAAGTTATTTCAAGGGTGTAGAAAAAGTTTGTCAAAAATTTTAAAAAACTATAAAAAAGTTTGCCTAAATTTTAATTAAGCATTTAATTAAAAATTAATTGAAATATCAACTTTTTTATTCAATAACTTTTGGAATTTACTTCTGCATATAAACCTTTTCACACCGTTGTAAAATTCAGTATTTTCAAAATTACAATGATATCAGTTTTATTTCTTTAAAATTTATTTTTTCTAAATACAATAATTTTTGAAAAATCCTTTAGATATATTTCACAGTACGTTTCATTGTTCCTCCAATTTCAATATTTAAAAATAAAATATTCTTAAAATTATACTTTGCAAAAATATTTTTCTTTATTTCAATCATTGCGTTATACATACGCATGTTGCTATGATATTAAATACATTTTACATACTTCGAGAAATCTGGAAAATAATATTAAAGGTAGTCGAATTAAGTCTAAAAATTATCCTGATAAGAGGTTTCAGAAAAAGGATCGAAACGCTTTCAGGTTTTCTTTTCGTATTTATGATAAATAAACGTAAAATAAAATTTCGTATATACAGTAGACTCCCGATTATCCGCGGGCGGGTTATCCGCGCCTGCCGCACAAAGTTTTTTTTTTTTTTTTTTTTTTTACTGATTTTTTTCAAAAAGGTGCAGTTTTACAGTTATGCTTTTGTAATTACATAATACATTACAGAATTAAAACAGTACATATGTATTAATTTTTCTGTGTATCCTTGACGCCTCAAGTAAATACAAAGCACTTTTCTGTTTTCATTAACAAAATGTATTTTAAGTTAGTTTTGAGTGATATACTAAAATATTAAGCGTTAGTTAAACCTTTCCTGCTGTTTATTTTACGTTTTATTGTACATAAAACGATTTTTCAAAGTTGGAATGACTGTTTTCTTTTTTGCTATACCCGTTTATAGCTTTTTTCGGATTATCCGCGATTTTTGTTATTGATTGGGGTCGCGCCACCCAATTCTGCGGATAATCGGGATTGTACTGTATGTGAATTTTTTAATAAAAGTTTTTTTTTTATTAAAGAGGTGAATTGTTATATATTTATTTTAAATAAAATTTTAAATGTAAATAAATTTATAAAATTATATTTCTATATTTCTGAAAAAAATTTCGCATAGCTGCAACTAAAAAATAAAAAAATAGAGAAATATATGGTCATTCCCCCCCCCACTCCTTTTTTTTCCATCATGCAAAACTCTTGCTGTTGTCTTCTAATGATATTAAAATAATTTAATAATGAAACTAGAAAAATGATTTTCCAGTTTTTTTTTTTTTTTTTTGTATTTTATTTTCATTAAATAATAGTTATTTTTGAAAATATATTAATCAAAAATCAATAAATACTCACTTTTGGTAATTCGAACAAACAAACAAAATAAATTTTAAAATTAAAGTTTATTTAGAATTTCTAGATTATTAATTTTTAATTTTGCTTTAAAAGGACGAGGACTTACTTAATAAATAAATAAATAATTTTAATACGTTTAAAGAAATAAAATACCCTTTCCTTAATTATCTTTAGAAATATTTGTTTAAAAAACTAATTGTGTTTTCAAGCTTCAAGTTGTACCATAAAAATGCTTCATTGGAGATGATCAATAAGCATTACTTATAGCTACATCAATAAAATAATTTAGTATATAAATATCAGAGTGCTTTATTTATTTATTTTTTTCTTCATGGTAAAATGAATCGATTTTGTTGAACGATATTTCTTTGATTTCTTCAAAAATATGGTTAGTCTTTAAAAAATTATCTTTATACAAATTTATGGATATATTTGTGTACGTTATGTGCATCCATGTTTTTGTTATCATCGATATGTGTGTGATTATCTTTTTAAAAAACCGTCTGATAACCACAACAGGATACTGGAGAGCGATAATTGTTAACATCCTCTCCAGACGGAACTCCAATTTTAATTCATTTGAATATTGCAACTTTGTTTTCAAAATAAAGGCAATCTCACCTATATCCTGCTACAGAATGTAATAATAGTTAATGGAGCGATATCGCAGTGTGACCGATAAGGAGCGAAATTCAAAAGAGGAGTCTCGACGTTTGACCTTGACGATGCCAGATCAACATATTTAAGGAGGAAAGAGGCAAGAAGCTGGACAGCAAGCTCGTTCTTTGACAGAAAACACTCAGAGGAGTCGGCCGCACGTGGAACACTCATCTGTACAAGAAAAGTGAGTGCAACTTTCATTTTTAAATGGTCCGTTTGTTTGCTGTTAGCAAGTGTTGTTAAATTCTACTTCGATTTTCAATAATTGAAATTATAATAATGAATATAAAGGCTTAATTAGAAGAATTTATTCTTTTTATATCAAAGTTCAGGTTTATGTCAAATGATTCAAACTTCTATAAAATAGAATAATAGCATAAAATTGTATAATGGATTTCACATCTCGTAGTAAAATGTGAATAAAGTAATTTAAAATAAATTTATAATAAGTAAAAAATAAATTTATTTAAAAGTTTATTTTATTTCATATTTTAAGTTTTCATGTAAAAATGCATTAAAAAATTAAAATATTTTTTATGTGATGTTAATTATTTACATTTTTAATGCAGGAACTTTATATGACGAAAAATTAATAATTGTTTGTTAAATTTACTGATATCTAAGTTTAGATTTATGATATTATAAAATATATTTAATAAGATTGAAATACTCAGATATTACTACTATGGTAAATGTTTATGCACTAAATATATTCTATTAAAAAATATTGTTTCTGAAACAAAATTGGAATATTAGATTTGTTCTAGCTACAAATGTATATTTTTACTACCCTCTTCCATTATATCATCCCCATTATTTATGGTGATAATTATTGCTAAACATGAAAAATAAAAACAGGCAAAACCCATAAATAGTTTAATGGAATTACACATTTTATCTTTCAAAAAATAAAAAAAGGATTTCCTCATCAGTATTCAGCTTTCTAAAATATATGGAAATTTCTTTTATATCGTAATAGAAACGTTTAACATTTGTATAGGAATCTTATGAAGTTCACTGAAGGCTGACATTTTCAATAAAATTACAAATTTTATATATTATCAATTTACAAATTTTATATATTATTTTATAATCCTATAAAAACATGGTGCTTTAAAATTTAAAAAAAAAATGTTCCATCCTATTATTAAATGTTTAAATTGTGTTAAGAAAGGTTTTGTCTTTTTACTTTCTCGTATGCGAAGTATAGAGAAAGTATAGTAATCGTCAAAAAGATTCGAACAAATTTTTGGCATTATTTCTGTCTGTCTGTGACAAAGGTAACAAAATCACCTGGTGCTAGACAGATGAAATTTGGTATATGGTCTTTTCAACAAACTTGTTAATTTCTTACAAATTTTGAGTCTAATTGAAAATTTTGTCTGTCCTGCTGTTCGAATATATGATAATTAGAAAAAGATGAGACCTAGAAAGGTAAAATTTGGTACGTAGATTTAACATTTATAGTGTAGAAACCTATCGGATTTCCAGTCAAACCCAAAAAGGGGTTGACTATATATTGGTCTATATCCTCAGGACTATTACTCAATTATACTAAATGGGATAACTCTAAAATGTAATGCTAAAATATATCAAATTTGATTTGGAATTTTATGATTACAAATGTAATTTTATGTCAAATTTTTGTTTCAGTCGGTTGAGAAAAACGCATTTAAAAAACAAATTCGATTTTTGGACACTCTTAATCTGCGCGCCAAAGATTAATAGTCAAAAATTCTCTAAAGATTCCACAACAGATTCAATAAAAATGCTTAATTCAATGGTTGTTACGGAATGGTTGATATTCCGTAACAAATGAACGTCAGTGTTATGTAAGGAGTTTTCTAGGATAACACCTTGATTAGAGAATATGGGTGAAATCTTTCGGGAGATCACTCTTCACTGGCTCATCATTAATATTATTTTGCTTAAAAATAATTTTAAATTTGTGCTGTGCCTTTTTTTATACGCAGTATACTGATACTAACTTTTTAGAAAGTGATTTGCTATTTTAGTTTGCCAAAGTTTGCTGTTTAAAATTATTTACTTAAAAGTTAAATTAAAATAAAAAAAAGAAAGTTTGGAAGTTAAAACGAGCCCCAGATTTACTTTGTTTGGAGGTCCATAGAAGATTTAAGCAGGCCCTAGATGAAGTCTGGAACAACGAAATTCTTCAAATTGTAAAAAATTGTATTTTACGATATTTATATTACTTTACCATCTACATCATGTTCAAAAACATAGAAAAAAAATGAAAAAAATATTACAGAAAATTGCATAAATTGCTTAATGTCTTCCACTGGAAAACTAAATCTGTGTATTCTCTGTAATTTCAAACAAAAATTAGTTTTTAAGTCGGAGGCTATTATAGAAAGATTATAATAAGGAAGAGCATGAAAAACGCTGAAATTTAATTTTGGCTTAAATATATCTCACTGTCGTTATTTATTTTTCAAAAAGAATAAAACTAGCTGCTGAGATATAAAAATAACTTATCACTCAAAGTTCAATGTTAAATGTAAACACATATGCCATGGTGAGCTAAGAACTGACTTTTGTAACTATTTTAAGTCTTACAGGATCTTGGGGGCTCCTTATTTAAAAATGGCTATTTTAAAGAAAATATCCAAAAATAATTTATCGTTTCCTTCCAAAGAATGCTTCTCATAACTTCAAAACTATTTTTAATTTTTAATTTTTACTCTATTTGTTAAAGGAAGCAAAATTCTAAATATTTAACCCTCGTGCAGAAAGGCTATTGTTGGGATTCCTCAATAAAAGTACGGATTTAATTATATATTTTCAGTAAGATCAGTATATTTTGAAATTGCTGGTTTAATTTATGAAAAAAGAGAATGAGCCAAACGATTTTTATTCCTGAAAAAGTTTTATATTTAGCTTTACTTATATATAATTTATATAATAGAAAATTACTTCCATACAGCTTCAATTTTTTTTTTTATTTTTAGAATTGTAAATAATTAGTCATTTTTATTAAAAAGCTGGTTCACCAAGAATATTGGTTATATTTGATTTAAAATAAATCATTTAGACATAATTTCATGTTCACGATACCGCCAATTCTTCTGACATTTATGTCATATTTTTTTAATTTTCGTATTTTTCTTTTATTTGTTGTATACAGAAAATTTTCTAATGGAGACAATTCCATATTAATAATGTAAATACCGGTGTATCTACCTTCTAAATGTAGCGATATTTTAGCTTCATTGTTTTATTCGTTTTGCAGATTACACATATATTAAATAAAATTCTTCTTCTTTAGCTTTGAAAAATGAAAAAAAAAAATCTCGCTATTAAATATTTGATGAAACAATGAAAGCGGTTTGAATTTCAAGGCTATAATATTTTTTATTCTTGGAAATCAGGAATTTTTTTTTAATTGCAAAAAAAAAGAACATATTTTAAACTGATATCATTAAAGAGACTTATTTTTTTAATTTTGGAACGTTTAGAAATTCCTTTTTTTGTGGGGGGGGGGCTGTATTATTTTCAGAAATTATTAAACGCCAAAAATTTGCTAAATTTTTAATTAATTAAAATTCTTATTAAAATTTCAAAAGACAATCATTTCTAGTTGCATATTTCCATCCACCAATATATATATGCTAAATATGGTAGTTGTAAGTCAAATGGTCTGACCTATAGAACATCAACACACATACATATACATACAGAAGACCGTGACTTCTTAAAACTATAATTTGCATTCTCTTTTTCTTTAAACAAAATATAATTGTCGACAAATAACTAAAGTGAAAAAAAATTAAACTAATGACTTGTAACATAAGCCCACCATCTAAACATTTAGGATAAAATAATGTCAGTTTAACAAAGGACAAATATAAATTTTTGAGTGAAAACTATACATAATATGACCTTGGCCCTATCCCTCCCATAGGAAATACTTCCCGTCTTCGGAATGGAGGTAACTCCGCTCCAAATTTTTATTAGAAATAAGAACTTCCATACTTTCCAGGTGTCTTCTCATCACCGTACTAGTGATCCTCATTTCCTCCCCCAAAGATAAGAGTGGACAAAACGATCTTTAATATTACTTTTTAAAAAAAAGTATTTTTTAAATATTTCCTTAGACTTTTTAAAGCTTATCCTGAAATGAGTTCGCACTCATTCACAAAGTACACATTCAGTGTTTAATTTATGCTGCCGTCATAAGATATGGATTAGAAAAATAAAATGACATTCATGAAATTTACACTATTTTAATTTACACTTCTGAACACACACCCTTTGTAGCAAATTAACTGGACTTTAAAATTGATTTTCAATTGTTACTGAAATTATGCAACCAAATTTATCTGTGTTTCTTTCTTCATCATTGTAAATTGCCCTCACAAACAGTAAACCCTCAGTAATCCAGTCCCCTTATAGTCTGGCTTTCTCAATTGTGTATTAAAGGTTTAAACAAGTTTTGCGCGTCAATGCTTGTGATCTTAGCGCGGGGTAAAAAATAGTCCACAGGTCAGATTTTGAATATTTTTTAGTATTAATTATATACAGCATAATTTTCTACATAGTTTTGTAATATTGTTTTGTGTATATTGATTTGCTTATTTTGTTTTGTAATTCTGAAGGAAAACCCTATTATTTATATCGAAAAATAAAGAGATGGCGGACAAATCTGACTCGTGATTGATAGGCATTGTTGGGTTTAATTTTAGATGAGTGATCTTTGGATATGGGCACTATATTTGATTGTAAAAGAGAGCAGCAGAAATCCTTACAATTAAGCCTCAGGTGAAAAAATTTAATTCTTTTTAGATGGTTTATGCCATTTTACATCAATACCTGTGGAAAAAAACAAATGACAAATTCATTCCGCAAATCACGGTTTGACTGTATATCATTAACTAAAAGCATGCCTTTATTCTTTTACAGGTTCCAGAAATAAACAATGGCGGAACAGTCTGTACAAATTCCCTCTCAAGTCATTGAAGGAGTCCAGGTCAATCTGATGTATGACCCGGAAGTTGTCCGCTCAGCTATGAATTACAAACCTCGGCCTGATGATGTTTTCATTGCAACCTATCCCAAGTGTGGAACCACCTGGGCCCAACACATATTCTTGTTAATCTTCCGCCAGGGGGAGCCTCTGGAATCGCAGATGATGTTTTTCACAGCTACACCTTTTCTTGAAATTGCAGGTAAATAAAAATCTTCAAACTTTGTTTTTCTCAAATAGTTTCACGTGTCGTAAATATTTAACTAATTTATCTATATCTGTACTTATAGTAAAGCTCAATGTGTGTGTGTGTGTGTTGGCGCTCTACAGGCCAGACCGTTTGACCTACAGCTACCAAATTTGGTACATGTATACCTTGGAGTTTGGGAATGTGCACCTGGGGTTCCTTTTTTCGAATTTTTAATTAGAATTTTAATTATTAATTAAAAACTAACTTTCCCGCCAAAAAAATCTTCCATTTTCCCCACCGCCAACTTTTCCGCCAAAAAAATCTTCCATTTTCCCCACCGCCAAATAAGAAAGGCTTCAATTTTTTTTTCTCCCAACAGTAATGACGTTAGGGCTAAAATTTTTCGGCGGATTATTTCAATCGATTCTGTTTGTTTTCTTAATGTTTGATGCATTTAAAATTAAACATTGTTAATTAATCGATCTTTCAGATTCATTCTGAAGTACTTTTGAATTAAAATAAAACAGAATAAAGGAAATTAAAAATGTCTAATCCGCATAGCGTTACCCCAACTGGCGTAGAAAAAATCACGTATTTGCGTTACGTAACTGGGGAAGAAAATTCACGCATGCGCATTCTGTTCTGATTGTTGCCATGACAACCGTTATCAATGGATGATTTAAATTATTTTTGAGTTAGTCGCATGCTTTTGTAAGTAAATTGTATTTATGTTAGTTATATATTGTTTGTATATGCTTATAGTTTTAAGTACATCGTTTTTTAAGTAGTTTTTTTTAAAACCTGTTTTCAACCGTCTATTTTAAACGATTCGTTTTATTTTCTTAGTGTTTGATGCATTTAAATTTAAACATTGTTAATGAATCGATCTGCTCATAATGAATCTAAGAAAATTTTGTTGACAAACTCTTGAGATATTACATAAATTAAAAAAGATATTCTTTAGTGCCCATAAAGTTTAAACGCTGAGTGACTCTATTTTCAGTAATCAGATTATAAAAAAAAATGCTTTGTTTCAGTAAAAAATATATTATATTAATTGAAGATTAATTCTTTCCACTTTAATTTAAAGCATAAATTCTACGGGTGCTAACAGAAAATGAGAGATACATATTACGTTATGACTGAAGGCCTTTATAATATTATGAATGAATTATATGACAATCAAAATTTGAAGTTTTAAAATATTTTGATGAAGAAGCTATTAAAGTAGAAATTGTATAAAATATTTAATTATTAAAATTTTAACGAACATTAAGATTGGCGAACCGGCTGGTCGCCAAAGGCGGCTAGTAATAAATAAATTAAGGCATACTTTAACTACGTAAAATTGTATCCATATCGAAGCTATACGAGAGCTATTTCAGGATGTTCAGAATTATTTTCTACTAGCCGCCTTTGGCGACCAGCCGGTTCGCCAATCTTAATGCTCGTTAAAATTTTAATAATTAACTATTTTATGTAATTCCTACTTTAATAGCTACTTCATTAAAATATTTTAAAACTTCAAATTTCAATTCACTCAGAATATTATAAAGGCCTTCAGTCATAAAGTAATCTGTATCTCTACAATTTTCTCTTAGCTCCCGTAGAATTTATGCTTTAAACTAAAGTGAAAATGATTAATCTGCAATTAATATAATAATATTTTTTGCTGAAACCAAACATTTTTTTTCTTTGTAATATGATTACTGAAAACAGAGTCACTGAGCATTTAAACCTTATGGGCACTGAAGAATATCTTTCTTAATTTATGTAATATCTCAAGAATTTGTCCACAAAATTTTTTCAGGTTCATCTTGAGCAGGTCTCTTAATTAACAATGTTTAATTTTAAATGCATCAAACACTAAGAAAATAAACAGAATCGTTTAAAATAATCGGTCGAAAACAGGTTAAAAAAATTACTTAAAAAACGATAAACTTAAACTAACATAAATACAATTTAATTACAAAAGCATACAACTAACCTAAAAATAATTTAAATAGAGTCCGCTTCCGTTGAAATGTAAACAATCAGAACACAATGCGCATACGTGAATTTTCAACGCCAGTTACGGTAACGCAAATGCGTGAATTTTTCTAAACCAGTTGGGGTAACGCTATGTAGATTAGACATTTTTAATTTCCTTTAATCTGTTTTATTTTAATTCAAAAGTACTTCAGAATGAATCTGAAAGATCGATTCATTAACAATGTTTAATTTTAAATGCATCAAACATTAAAAAAATAAACAGAATGGTTTGAAATAATCGGCCGAAAAATGTTAACCTTAGTCTCATTGCTGTTGGAAAAAAAACTAAAGCTTTACTCATTCGGCGGTGGAGAAAATGAAAGGATTTTTTTGGCGGGAAAGTTAGTATTTAATTAATAATTAAAATTTCAAAAAAAAGGGACCCCAGGTGCACATTCCCGACCTCCAAGGTATACACGTACCAAATTTGGTAGCTGTAGGTCAAAAGGTCTTTTCTGTAGAGCGCCAACACACACACATTGAGCTATATATATAAGTATAGATTATGATTAGATGGATGTTTATGAACCTCATAACTAGGAAGACCTAAACAGCAGTACGAATCTTTCTGCTACCGCTCGTAACGTGAGGAAATCTTATCCCCAACAATAGGTTTAATGCACACTAATTCCACATGTATGGTGGATTTCCAGTGGTATTGATCCATGATCCTATGATCCTGAACCAACCTTGATTCTTCATTGAAAATTCCTCTCATAGCACCAAATCCGCGTTCCTTTCATTGTGAACCGGGAATCTGAAATTGCACTGTAGAAAAGAAATAATGATCGAAAGACTGAAAAATAAAAATTTTCTACCTCAATATAAATATTTTTTATTAATCTTCTGATTGTAGAATATCAATAACAAGATAGATGAATTATATACTGTTAATCATTATTTTTATTTGTTTCGTTTTTATTTTAATGATTTAGAATAGAAAATAATTTTTACTTTATTTAGCTTTTGATTAAGAACCTTCCTAATAGTGAACAATCTTTATATTTTCTGAACGTATTCTTCTTATTATCTTCCATTTCCACTTTAATTTTTATATGTTGATAAACAAAAGGAATTTTTTACTATATAATTCCTTTTGTTTATCAACATCCAACACGTTACTAAATTAAGAACAGTTCTCACAGTCTCTATTCCCCATTCTATTTCTCATATCGACTCATTTTGTCAACACGTATCAAATTACAGCGAACAATTTTCATCTTGAACTTATTACAGTTCACATTAATTTGATTTTTTAAATTCTTATTGAAATTTTAAATAAACGGTTCGAGCTGGGGTTGGTCTATGGTATATAGTGCCCACATCCATCTTCGGATTGTGATGGAACATCAAACAGAATTTCTTGCCAAAACTTTTGTGTTTATTTTCAGTGAAGTTGTAGAAAATACAATTTAATTTACAGTCAGCCAAGAACATACAAATAGCAATTGGTAATCTGAATGGATACATATTTTAAGGAGAAATTAATAATCACGCTGTACTACTCCTTGAAATATTACTCATTTCTTTAAAACATTATAAAATATTTTTTTAAAAAAAGCTTTCGTTCCATTGCAATAGTCCTTTTATTAATGCATTTTTACAAACATAATACATATATTTCCCTTTTTCATACATTTTATTTTTGCATTTAAAACAGGCGCCAAGGGGGCAGAAAGTATGCCAAGACCTGGAGCTTTGAAAACCCATCTTCCTTTTCGTGTGATTCCTTGGTCTGATGAAGCCAAATACGTTTATATAACAAGAAACCCTAAAGACTGCTGCGTCTCGTACTATCACCACTTAAAAGACCTTCCATTCCATGGTTTCGCCGGAGATTTTAATCAGTTCTTTGAATTGTTCATATCTGGAAATATTGACTTCGGAGACTACTTCGATCATGTGATGGAATGGTACGAACACAGGTAAGATGTCAGATGCATTTATTGGACTTTATTACTGGACAGTTTTTAAAAGATGTGCTTTCTTTTAATCTCTGTATACAATGTTATGATTTGAATGATGCATAGATAGTGTTGAGTACAAAATAGAGGAAAGTGTTTCTATAAAATTGTTTCCAAGTTGTTCATCTGATTTGCTTGCAAGAATCATAGTTCACTCAATGTTAGCGAAGAAAGTTTCTTCAAAAAAATGAAAAGGATGTGCATTCACGAAGTGCTCTTAATTGACGCGATAAACTACATAGATACTATATACAATTATTATTTGTACAAATTTAGAAAAATGCAAATTGTAAACAAGGATTCGATCTTAGTAAAAGAGGTAACTATATTCGCTCGTTTAATATTCCTCCAGAATACGTCACAGCGCTTGCTAAAAGAATGCTATTATAGTTTATTACTTTTAAAAAATATATCGATTTTGATATTTAATTTTCTTGTACTAATACCACACGGCAAATGAACTCTGTTTCATGTAGGGGGAGGGAGATAATTTAACACTTGCGACTACTAACATTCAGCCTATTTATGCCACTCCTCGCGTGGAATATGAATTTCTTAAACCTAAATGATTTAACCAGTGATTTTAAAGAATATTTACCTCATAAGAATGTACCTTCTATTAGTTGTTAAATAACCTATAAATGAATGAGCATAAATATAATTTATTATCTTTTTATCAAATTGTTTTTGCTTTCTTTTTTGGCTGCTGAGAAAAAAACGAACATAAATATTTGGTAAATTTGCATCTTTTTCGTTTTTTTTAAACCTTAAATTAAAAACTGATAGGATACGAAAACAATGCTTCGAATAAAGAGTCTGATGAAAAAACAGGAATCATTATCTTATATCTGATGTTCCTTCCCTTTTGATCACCTTTATACAATATTTCTTCAAAAGAGTCCCCAACAAGAGATCGTAATTTCAGCACAATCTCGTCACCATTTTGCAACTTTAAGGACAAGCACATTCAGGAAAAAAAGTAGAGGCCTCGGTGGTCTGGTGCTAAGGTCTCGGCTTCGGAACCGGAGGGTTTCAGGCTCGTGACCTGATTCCACCGAAGAACCGTCGTGTAAGAGGTCTGTTGCACGTTAAATCCGTCATGACCAAACGTCCTCCCGCTGGTGTGAAGAGGGGGGGGGGCGATCAGGTGTCGTCCTCGTCATCTGACCGCGGTTCAAAATGACGAGGTCCGTCCCAAAATATCCCTAGTGTTTCTTCAAACGGGACGTTAATGTAACCAAACCACGAAGAAAAGAAGAGAGAAAGATAGCATTCCCATTTATCATTTCGGAAAAAATTTAAACATGTATTTTGATGTCAAGTAATCAACTGGTGACGAGATTTTGGTACAGTCACGTGACGTCCTATCACAGTCAGTGACTTTCTCAATGTAAGCAAATTTTTTAGTGTTGAATGTTTTTGTACAAACACATTAACAATCAACCTAGCCATTCATTACACATGGCTACAAGAAAAGAGAATAAAACTATAAGTAGAATGATAAGCGGACAAATAAATTAGTTTCATAGATAGAGCAAAAATTCTAAAGTGTGAGTAGCATAGCATAGCATACCACTCCACACCAAAGAGAAAACTGAGAGTGGTGCTTCAATTATACCAACCAAAAGGGAGGAGCGATGGGGGGGGGGGAGTATTTGCTTTTTTCAAGTAGTGCTACAATTATACCACTCAAAAGGGGGGAGGTATATTTGCTTTTTTGAAATGGTGCTACAATTATACCACCCAAAAAGAGGTGTGTGTGTGTGGGGGGGGGGGTATTTGCTTTTTTTTCAAAGTACCTGTTCAATAACAGTTGAAAGAATCATATTAATATAAACAGAAATTTCTTTTCCGAGATATAAATTATTTTTTTTCTTGCAGAAACGACCCAAACGTCCTTTTCATGACATACGAAGAAATGAAAGAAGACCCCCAAGGTGCGATTCTGAAAATGGCTTCTTTCGTTGACGAAGACAAATACGCCAAACCCCTGAGGGACGATCCCCAGAAATTGAAGAACGTGCTGGAGTACAGCAGTTTCAAATACATGAAAGAGGTGTTCAACAAAGGAATGGACAAACTTTTTAATTTGTCGGAAGAAGACTTGAATAAGATCGATTTTCCGGACGAAGTGAAGCAGCTTTTCGCCAGATTGAAAGAAAACGCCTCACCAATGAGCGCTCCTCCTCCCCCGACCAACTTTATTCGAAAGGGTATCATTGGGGATTGGAAGAATTATTTCACAGAAGAGCAGAGTAAACGTTTGAATCAGAAATTCGAAGAAAGAATGAAGGGCACAGAACTTGAAAATATGTGGAAGAAGTATATGTAATACTCGTTCTTTCACAGCAGCCTTTGGTTCTTGGATATATCTGCAATGTTCTCTTGTTGCTTAACCTCTTAATTGTGTATTTCAAAACTCACTTGTGCATTAAATTGTGATTTAAAAAAAAAATTCTGAACAAAATTATATCATTATTATTATTTATTATTCGATATAAAAAATCGCAGTGAATTCATAAGCTTGCCAATGTCTCATGGACTTTAATCTGATAAGACAAAATATTCTCGAATCAGAATGTTTTCTTTCATAAGATCGCTGAGAAAACTCTAGTCAAAAGATTCTTTCTAAT
Source organism: Argiope bruennichi (assembly GCF_947563725.1). NCBI lineage: Eukaryota > Metazoa > Arthropoda > Arachnida > Araneae > Araneidae > Argiope > Argiope bruennichi. The sequence continues at coordinate 114,819,023 of NC_079154.1, forward strand.
TTGGACAAATTTTATTTTTATACATTCATTATATAAATTACTATAAATTAAATCTGGAAAAGCATTTCCTGGTATTCTTAAAAATTTACTTGTTTAGTTAAATTTTTTTTAAAGCTTTTTAAAACTTTTTTACTACAATTAAAATATGTATTATTATTTTACTAATTTAATATTTTAAAAAGGTAAAATTATGAATACCTCATTTTAGTGTGTGATAAAGTTTTCACAAAAATTCTTTGTAAAGGAAATGCAAATATGTTAATGCAATATTTATGAATAATTTAACAATTTATTTAATTTGTTCATTTTTACAACGAAGGAAAGAGTAAGTAAGTAATACTTACGCACAAAAGATCTTACAATAGATAGCTTCTTTCAGTCCTTTGTACTAATGATATAAAATCTCAGGGATTACATTAATAAAAGAATAAGCTTCTATTTTTTAATATAATCAAAAATTGAAATCTACACCACGATTTAGTCAATAGTTATTTGTTTATAACTGAAGCAATAAGAAACATCTGTCAAACAAAAGTAGTATTTTTTACAAATTCTTTTCTTGTTTTGACATTATATAGTGTTTATTAAATAATTTAAATTAGCTTTGAAATAATATAGAAATAACTGATTCTGCATTTTTCCACAAACATGCCTATGTCCATAATCTTCATTAGTTATTATTTTTTATTTCGTTTTGTTACGTTTCGAAATATATGTATAAATTTACGTGGATTATGTTGCTCTTTTTTCTTCAAATAATAAAAGAATTTTTATAGTTTTTTTTTTAAAAAAAACAATACAAATATTTTCAAAAAAATAAATGTATTTTTATTTCATTTTTTTTTTAACATGATACTATTTTCAGACCAGTGCACTTTCTGCAAATTATGTGATTCAAAAATTGCTCAAAGTGCACTTCAGGGACCATTACACCGTGATCTAGCAAATATGGCACGTTGATACTTTTGGAGTAGAAAATATTCACAAGGAAAAGAATTTCTAAAAATTCAATAAGATTATTAATTAATAATTAAATGAATTTTTTAAAATTTTTGTACGCTATAATTTCAGAGCATAATATCACTTCAAAACCAATTTTACACAAATTTAAGGGTGAAAAAATTAGCTTTGTAGTGATGAAAATTTAATTTTCGCCTAATTTTCTCTTTTGCCAATTTTTAACAGAAAAAATGATTGTCTAGGGGCCACACAATTATAAGGAGTTCTTCAATCCCCCTCCCCTTTTAAAGTTATTTAATTTTGTGCTTTCACTGAATTATAAGCAATGCATATGCATTATTCAAATTAATAATCAATTATTATTTAAATTAATTTTGTAATATTATTCTATAAAATATGTAATTAATTAACCATTTGTAAATTTTATATTATGTTATTTTGTAATCCTATAAAAACATGGTGCTTTAAAATTTTAAAAAAAGTTCAATTCTATTATTAACTGTTTACATTTTGTAAGAAAAGTTTTGTCTCTTTACTTTTTCATGTACGAAGTATAGAAAAGGTATTGTAATCGTTAACAAAAAATCGAAAGCGAGATTTTGACAGATCTCCACGTTTTAGATCTCCCTGTGTTCGATTATGCCGTCTGCCTCACTAATGAAAACTAATGAATTCCGAATGATATAATATTTTGGGAATTCTATGTCTGTAAACACAATAATTAAAAACCATTTACAGTATGAAGAATGAAATTTGGTATGTGGACTTTACACCACGTTAGTAGATTTCTGTCGAATTTCAAAGGAAATCCATTCAGAGGACGTTTGTCTTTCCGGAAAAAGTACAAACGAACATAACAACTACAAAACATATAAAATTTGGAATATAAGTCTAACAATTAAAAAGTAGACCCGTATTAAATTTGGAACCAAGTCAGTCTAAGAATTAACCGTCTAACAGAGTATACATTCACGAGCTACTAGGCGCATTAACTCAAAAATGCAACGTTAAACCAATGAAATTTGGTACATGATCTTATAATTACAATTGAAGTTCTATATCAAGTTTTGGTTTCAATCAGCTGCCAAAAAATGCATTGAAATAGTTATTCGATTTTCAGTTTTTTTGTTTGATTTTCTCTTACATTCGTTTTCTGTTGTCCCAGCAATTAATCGCCAGAAAATTCTCAAGGATTGCACTCTTATCAGCTTTTTCATAACTGATACATGCTAATAACTTTTCTTTTTGTTAATAATGTACAAGAATATGTGGTGGTAACTTCATAAGCCAGATAACAACCTCCGGAAAGGTGTGTGCACTTTTGTCAAGTGGTTTTGTTACTCGGCTATGAACCGAAACGTTGCGCGTTCGAACCTGAAACTTGCACAAATATTTAATAGAGAGTATACGAGAAAGTTACGGGGTGACCATACCCATTGGTTTTGATATTTCAAAACATTTGAAATTATAATTCATAACATTTTTTATTGCTTTAGTTTCTGTACTTGCAGTCATACGCATCGAGTCAGTATTAAATATATTTTAGTATGCATATTTGCATTCCTATCAGTATGATTAGATCAATTTTTTGAAAATAATATAAAGCCAGACGAAGCAAGCCTAAAATGTTTTAAGTTTTAAGGAAGTTGCATTGGGTAGGAAAGAACTCGCAACGTTGGGATTTGTAGCCGAGTAACAAGACCACTACACAAAAGTGGTCACCCGTGTCCTGAGATTGGTATCTGGCTTATAAGCTGCACCACAGTTTCAAAAAAAGGGTTTGATAAATATGTTAAAATATCAATAATAAATTTACAGATGAGATAATTAGAACAGACCTTGGAAACTTCAGTCAAGGCAACTGTTTTAAGTCTTAGTTTTTATCAAGCATCATAGGGAGTATCCATAACTATATTAATGTTCCTGTATTATGATTAGACTGAAATAAAAAATAAAGGACAGAAAATCCTGATCTTCCATTTACGTTTTCTTATAGCAAGCAACAAATTCTTGTTATATATAAAAAAAAATGTTTGATGTAGTTGCTTAGCAAGCAACACCGTCTGTCTCAGTTTTCAAAATTCCTTAACTAAAAAAACTTTTTTTGTAATCAAAAATGAATCATTTTGATTATTTGTCAGACATCTAATACAAAAATGAGGCCACATGCTCATCAGAACTATTTGTTACGGGTTCTTAAAAACTCAGTTTTTTCCCCCTTTCTTTTCTTCGTGTTACTGAATTTTGAAAATCGAGGCAAATTGTATTCTTATTTAAGTAAGGATATCCAATGTAACATATTATCAAGCATCAAAAGAATTATTTTTTAAATATCAGAAATGGTATGCTGTTTCAATTCTTGCAAATACACATAGTCTTTCGTATAATCTTACATGAAAAAAAATCTAAGATAATTAAATGCGAGTTACGATTATGCGATTGCAAATTAAATTTTTCTCATAAAACCCTCGTCAGATTGCAACTATAACATAACAATATCTGTCATATCCTTTAAAACAAAAGTCTCCCGTCCGGATTGGATAAATGGAGGTGAATTTTATTTTACAATTTTTATTTATTTATTTATTTTCACACTTACATCACTTTTGAATTATTGTATCACACCCAGACTACACCTAAGTCATCTATTGGAATTCGAGAATAACAATTAGTCTCTATAATCAAGAGTCGTCAGATTCTCGTGGCCAAATTTCTTGATGATTATAAGGTATTTTCCTTTGTTTACAACACGTTAAAAAAATATGAAGTAAAGTGAGGTTATTGGGTACCTGAAGCATTCCTCAGTATTTTTTAAAATATAGGTATGGGAATTCCAGACAACGAAATAACAACACTGGATATTTTTTTTTAAAACAAGGTCAGATCACCTGTCGCATTAAGGTAGTTGAGAGGTAATGCAACTTGAAGCATTATCGGTAGTATACTATTTTATTGATCGCAATTTTATTATTACAATAAAAATCAGTTTTAAGATTACATTCAGTTGGATTAATTTTCTTTTGATTTCAACTTTTCAATATAAAACGCATGTTAAGACGGGAGAAAGTGTTCTGTTGCCTCATCTTCAAAACTGATTAGCTGAAACTGAAAACTAGCATTTAGAGAACTGAGTGCTGAAACATTTAAGAAAAAAAACTCAATATAATGCATCAAAGACCTCAGGTATTTTTGCTGAAAGGTTTATAAAAAAATTTATGAACATATTTTTATCTGGAAATCTTTTTATGTTAATTTTTGACAGACATGGAAGTCACATTTAACTTGATGTTATTTATAACATCATTTTTTATTGCGATTAACTTTATGTTATTTATAACATCAAGTTAATCGTAATAAAAAAATAACATAAAGTCACTTAAGTTCTCTCTTTCACATCGCATTTTCAACAGCAACTCAGAGTCCATGTGCTTAAAAATCCCTCTTGCAAGTGATAGAGAGAAAATTGAAGAAAAAAGCAATCAAAAGGTGACTTCATCAAACTGGTAAATGAAGTCTTTGATACAGTTTCGATTGCAAATATTATTAATAGCTTTCAATAGATAAGATTTCATGATAATGAAATAAAACGAAAAAACAGGAATGTCGTCAGTGGAAGCATATTGTTACGAACCTGCGATGCGGCTTCCCAGCATAGTGGGTTCCATAGGAGATCCCAGAGCTTGGCGACCATTTGTCGACTTGGAGACGAATTTGGCGCCTTTGGCATTTGGCGCCAAAATGGATTATACCCGGTACATCGAGAATTTTCCCGACCCGTCCAGTAGGAACGGAGATAAGCGTCGAACGTTCCTGATTGGTTGAGAGGCTTCTAGCCCCGCCTCCTGAGACCTATAAAAGGAGCAGCCTGTAGCTGCCGGAGAGGAGTCGTGGAAGTTGTGGTCGTGAAGAAGAGTGGATCGTAAAAAGATAGTCAGTCGTGAGAATAACGTACGCTATGGACCTCGACAACATGGATCCAATTTCCAAAAGCGACGAAATAAAGAGATGCAAAGATGCTATATTTTATGGGAAGAAGAAAGTAACAGAAGTCCGCTACATGATAAGAAAGGACCCCAACAGCCGGGAACTGGCCGCCCTAGAGAAAAACGCCTAACAAGAGCTTAATAAACTCTACGAAAAGCTCCGAATCTTGACAGTAAATCAACATCAAGGACCAAGAAATGACCCAGACCAGCCTGCTCCTAGACCAACCACCAAATCCGTTGTTTCCGCGGACTCATCACCCGAAAAAACTCCACAGAAGAACACACAACCCGATGAAGATATGAATGTCGACGACTTCATACCAGTATCCCCAAAGAAAACAGCGAAGAGAACTCTCTCTACAACTAATGAACCTGACATTGAGACTGCGAATAAATACGCCCTCTTGGAAGACGATAAAAAGCAAGAAATCACACACTCTGAAGATCCCAAAAAGTCAAAAATCCCAGCCATCAATCTGAAAATATCCGAAAACTACAGCATTATACTACAAGAAATCTGCCGACAATTCCCAAGAACCGTCAACACCTTCAGAAATAACTATATCCAAATTCCGCCATATGCCAAAGATGAAAGAGATAAGATTCTCACCCTCCTAGATGAAAAGAATCAAGAATATGTTCTCTCTGAATCTTTTGAAGACCGCCCACTTAAAATCATCATCAAGGGTCTCCCAGTCAACATGGAAAGTAGTGTAATCAATGAAGAACTTAGAGAAAGGAACTTCCACCCATTAAGAATCTCCCAGCTGAGAAATTATCGTGAGAAAACCCTCTACCCAATTTTCATGGTTGAACTAAAAAGGACTGAATCTGTTCAAGATATCTACAACCTGAAATCAATAGCTTTTCTAAAGATCAGAGTTGAAACCTACAGAAAAAGAAACAAAGCCACGATGTGCTACAACTGTGCTGGTTTTTATCATAGTGCAAGGAACTGTAAATGCACCCCCAGATGCATCAAATACAACGGCAAGCACCCTACAAATAGATGTGACATAAAAGAAAAGATAGAAGAACCTATCTGTATCAACTGCCACCAAGCTGGACACCTCGCTTCTTGGCGTGGATGCAAATCCTACCCTGTGATCAAAATTAATCCGGAGATAAGAAAATCCTACGCAGATGCTGCAAAAAAACAAGTTCAGTAATCATCAATCGATCGCTCCTGACCCACCCAAGCAAGGAAACCCAACCACCCCTGAAAACATGCCTATTCAAGATTTCTTGGATTCACTAAGAGAAATCAAGTCTATGCTGGCGGAATTTCCTGGCCTTCTCAATGCAGCGAAAAAGATCAAAGTGGTATAAGACAAAAGAAGAAAAGAAACTCATTTTAATTAATGCTCTGTTAGAATAATCACCCAGCTCTTCTCTCTTGCAGCGCTGTTACACCTCCCTTAACCTCGCCGTCTCCTGATTGGTCCTGACAAGTTTCTCCCAGTATCTTGCACCTCATTGGCTCTTGGCTACTAATCTGAACCCCGAAAACCAGTGCTGCCTTCTCCTGGCCTCACTCCTGTGGTGTCATCTTAATAATCTCTCCTCATCTACTAGTACCTTGAACTAATAAGAACATTTTTATTCACCCCAAAGTTTTATTTCTTGTTAGATTTAAGGATGGTGAGGCCTGCGGCCCCAATGAACCGTAATCCCTCTCAACAAGGGAGAGGAGTCGTGGGCCAGTGGAGTCGAAGAGTAGTCGGAACCGACCTTCTAGAGATAAGCGGAGCAGGACGGAGTGAAGCTAGTGCTGAACTAAGCTGTGCGCTACTGTCTGTCTGTCTTGTTATATGCTGCTGTTGTTGCTGCACGTCTCGGCTGAAGATAATCGTCTTTTATGCTGTATATAGTTGTCGTCTTTGTGCTGTCCTGTGTGTCTTCGTGTAAATAAACGTCGTTGTTTTATTTTCTACTGCCGCCTTCTGATTGAGCGTTCTCCACACCATATAACTCCCAATATCCAAACGAACCCCGGAAATTTCGCAACAATATTTTATCTCAAATGATCTTGCATGCTCATTTATACTGCTGTGAACAACTGCACACAAAAAATTGAAAAAGATTAAATCAGATTAAATAATAATCTCTCACAATTCAGTTGAGGGTGTCTGTGAGTCTTTTGCAGAAAATTCAGTGTTTTTCTTATTTGCAGCTACAATCAGCATATCAATTTTTTAATATTTATATATTTTTAAATAATAAAATATTATCCCCTGATGCTATATAATTTTCTCTTTAATATTTCTAAATTTTCTAGAAGAACTAACCACTTACTCCAACGTGATGACAAAATGATTACCAAGTACAGGATATTTATAATTAATTTTTGCGCATAAATATGTGATTAATTTCAAAAAATTTTAAACTGCAGTTTAGAGGGAAAATCGATCGAACATTTGCATAAATTATAATTATATAATCAAGAAATCTATGGCTAGCAAAAGATGGAGCTCCGAATAAATTCTTAATGTTGTAAAATCCAATGCCCTCTTATTCCGACTTGCTTTAAAGATATGATATTTTTAGATAGAACATTAGCAAGGAAACATTTTTGACATCTTGTAAAATGACAATAATAAATATATCTATTATCTGGCATCTAATTGACTAATACTTAAACTGTTTTTCTTATTTACATGATGGCTATAACTTTCTTGCTCGCTAAAATTTAGAAATATAAAATCGCATGTATCTATTTCAAAATTTGCTTTTTTTTTTTTTTTTTTTTTTTTCTAAAAGCCTTTATATTTTCTCCAGATATTTTATAATCATTTACTATTTTTACTTTTTCTCCTTATAACAGTGAATCTAATCTATCTGTTATTCGAGGTAACATCATTTTTCTGTCTTTCCGTAAAAACATACCTACATGAACTTTCCATTTAACAGTTGCATTTCATTACCATTCATTTAAAAAAATCAAATCGAAATCTTTGATCTTTTCTAGTCGGTAAAGATTGTCATAATTCAGGAGGAAACGATGAAATAGCTAATGGAAAAAATATGTTCTTTGAAACATAACATCGCGATTACCGCAAATGAGTTTCCTGTTCCTGTTTATCTAAGAAATGATTTGAAATTATGATAAGAATTCCGCATATTCTGAATGATTTTTAACCCGCTATCTTTCCTGCAATCGGAAATATTTCGTCAGATCAGGATATTTTTAATTTTAGCTTAACTGATAATATTAACATATCTAAATTATGTTTAAGAGGATGTACAATTAATCAATTCCCTCTTTTCTTGTTCCACAAATTTTTTTTTAAATAATTGCAAATTTCAAACGGCTTTTTATGGGAAAAGTGAGTTTAAATTCTGATAATATCAGAGTTTATACTTTTTTTTCTGATGATTGAAAATTCTTTACGACCAGGAATGCTTTTTGATGACATCTGCAAAGTGTTAATTTCTCTACACTTAATCATTTATGAGCCAAAAGTAAAATTGAATTTTGCGCATAAACATAAGGAGGTGCACATACAAAAAAAAAAATCTGCATTATATGCTGTAGTCTGTATTTTAGGTATCACGAATTGACTACTCCTACCATCCTAAAGCCCACGGATAAAAGAGAATGATCGGATCACCGCGACAGTTACGGAATAGTGGTTGAGTCCTAGAGCCATCACCGGTCACGGTGCAACCTTTCCTGTCAAAAGTACCTCCCGCCATCTATGGGAGGTAGCCAATCCCTACTTTTTTCTGTATCCTCCAGAGTGGCAAGAACCAATTACCATACCAGAAGCTTCTCATCTTCCTTTTTGAGATAGTGGGAGTCAGTGTTTTAGATATAGGAAAAAGTACCTATGCTGAACTAATTTTTCTCCTCGTATTCTTAGAGCATTGCTTGGCTGATGCAATCACTGGAAATGTGTTTAAAAAAAAAGACACCATTTTTGTGGGTTTTATCTAGAAAATGAGAACGATTTTTTTAATACAAATTTTGGTATATTGATAATGACGAATTGCAAGGAAAAAGAATATAATGGCTCAAGATATTCAAAAGAATTTTAGTAATATATGTATAGTTATTCCATTTTTTTCCCCTAAATTACTAAACTTTTCCAAGCACTTGATAAAAATTTTCTGGCACAAATTCTTCATATATATTTTTGTTGGATGATAATAAAAGGTATGCCATAATTTAGCTATGGTTTTTGTATTTCTTTAATTTAAAGCTATCAGTCCACAAAGATGTTCTTCATTTTTCAATAATATCAAAATAAGAGCTTATAAATTTCTAAATTCCAGTAAATTCGTCCTAAAATGTCCATGAAGATGACGCATAATGGTAGACAGCATCCTGCTTATAAACCTTTTATGGTTACTAACATTTAATTTTATATTAATAATTTTCAAATGTGATGTTTAATTTAATATCTAACATTGTAGAGCCGTTTTTCTTTTCTCGGTTTCTGTGCATGTTTTTTAATATGACGATGTTTTTAGGTTGGCATTATTTCTGTAAATTATCTGATGTAAAAACCCTTACAAACAGATTCAAGCCAAGGAAGGTGAAACATACAAATAGAATCTAATCCTTATGAGTTTTTGGCGATTTGAATACTTTTTCATTCTTTAGTTGGCCTTTTTATTGGCAATATATATAATTATTATCAAATGCCGATTTCTCTTGATTTTTTTCAAAAGATGCTTTCAATTTGAAAAGAAAAAAGTTTTCTGTCCATGCTGCTAGTGTATATCAGTTTATCAATGATCTATTTTCTATACATGATAAGCTCTTATCTTTGAGAAAAACTTAAACAAAACCGGATATCCGAGATCGAAGATTATTAGAACATTCTCAGTAAACAGAACATTTTTTAAATTCATATGATTGTTACATTTATATTTTCAAAATAAGTGCAATATCTCTCACATCCTGCTAAGAATTTAATTATTCTTGATGGAGTAATATCGCAGTGTTTGAGTGATAAGAAAAATATTACAAAAAGATCCGGTACGACATTAGACCTTGAAAATTGCAAACCAACATACTTAAAGAAGCAAATAGCAAAATCAGAATCAAAACATTACAGTTCATTTATTTAAACAGAACGACTTCGATCAGTGGAACGAGAAGCATTAACCGTCGATAAGATAGTAAGTACAACTTTGCGTTATAAAATAACAAAATGATATTTGTTAATAACTAGCTGTCATGTCCGAAGTTAGTTAGTATATAAATATATTCATGTCTGTTCTTAATATATATTTAGAATGCAAAAAATATTATTATGGAAATTTATATTTATTTTTATTAAATTATAGAGGCAGAATCTTCCTATTGTCAATAATTTTATTTTTATTTAATGAGAATTCCAATTATGCCAAACAATTTTTAGATCTCGATGATGAAATCTAAATTTTTTTCTCTCTTTTTTAAATTTCCCAGAAAAATAATAAGATTGTGCTAAATGATTTCAAACATCCGAAAGCTAATTTTTCTTCGAATTCAAAAAATAATACAAAATATGAGCACGCATTATGAGTTGCAAGCCGAAAGCTAATATGTAAAAATATTTAAAATATTTGCAGCATTTACATTAAATAAAAATAACTATTATGTACCTCAACACTTTTTCGAACACTCAAACGAGCTCAAGGTTAAATATATACATATAGACATAATGTCTTTGAAAGCGGAAAAACGGATTTTAGCAGATATTTTTAGAATATCTTTTTAAATAAGAATCTTCATTTTAAAAAAGAATTTTCAAAAATTAATTTGTTGTTACTTATGTTTTTGTAGTATTTAAAAAAATTCTCAAACACTGTTTAAGTATTATTCCATTTTTCAACAGAAGCGAAATTAAATGTTTTTTTTTCTTATGCATTTAAAGCAGAAGGAAAATAGTTAATATTTGCATTTTTGATTCATGAAGTTATAGGTATTTTCGGTCACAAAAATGCAATGAAATAATTTTATCTTTAATTTGTGTGTTTTTAATGTGGAATGTTTAAAGGTTTTTCAAAATTCATAAAACTTATGAGGTAGGAATTATATATCACAAAATTATCCTCAATAAAATATCGTCTTATTAGATTTGTTAAGCAGATTGATGCTTAATGGTGGTTGTTTGTTCCAGATTGAGAAAATATACCAATTTTTTCTTAAATTTGATTTAAATTCATAGTGTAATGTATTTATATGTACGAAAATGTGTTGTTATTTTTTTTATTCCATTCCAGAATTTAATTATCAAAAATTAGACTTTTATGAATTCTTACCTTCAACTTTTAATACATGTAGAGAAGTAAGCAAAAGTAAAAAAAAAAAGTTTCAAATTATATATGAAACAAAACAGAAATGGGAATTAAAATTCTCTTATTCGAATTTTTTCTTTCGGTTTGTTCAATTACGTTAGGTGCCTAATGTTGTATTGCAGTAATGTGTAGTCTTTGTTTCCTAACTCAAAAAAGAGAGGTTATTATTTGAAATCACCTTTCCATTTTTTAGATAATCAAAATTTATTACAACTGATTAATAGACCTGTCAAAAGAGAAAAAGAAGGATGTCAAATCTCATGCTGGATCCGGTAGCATATTTCCATTCGCTACCCTATTTCATGTATGGAAGGAACTCGGACATTATCATTGGTTCGCTCATCCGATGACGTCATGTTTGCTTTGTTTTGAATTTCGGCACAACTTAGAATTTGATGCGTCTTATAAGTAAATAGCAGAAACTGGATGAATTCGACAATTCCTTGCAATATTATATTATATACCTTAGTCGTGCATACATGGTTGTTTGCCGTCTATATTTTTCATTATAATTTTACATTTAATAATATTTAGAATATTTTTCTGCTACTACAAGAAGGAAACATCTTACTTTATTCTAAACTAGCCGCCTTTGGCGACCAGCCGGTTTACCAATCTTAATGTTCATTTAAATTTTAATAATTAAATAGGTTGAACCGGAGTTTAACCCCCTTCTTCGCTAAATTGCGATAACGCACCAAAGCTCGCAATCTTTATTATGCACTATAATTGAACATCTGCTCCTTTGCTTTTGAACATTTCGCAAGTCCGTTGCTGGCGATTTTTAAAAATTGCGCGAAGCAGGGGGTTAAACTCTGGTCGTACCCTTAAATATTTTACGCAATTCCAACTTTAATATATTCTTCATCAAAATATTTTAAAACTTCAAATTTTGAGAGTCATATAATTCACTCATAATATTATAAAGGCCTTCAGTCATAACGTAATATGTATCTCTCTCATTTTCTGTTACCTCTCGTAGAATTTATGTTTTAAATTAAAGTGTAAATGATTAATTTGCAATTAATATAATAATATTTTTACTGAAACAAAGCATTTTTTTTAATAATATGATTACTGATAACAGAGTCACTGAGCGCTTAAACTTTATGAGCACTAAAGAATACCTTTCTTAATTTATGTAATATCGCAAGAATTTATCAAGAAAATTTTCTCAGATTCATCATGAACAGATCGATTCATTAACAATGTTTAATTTTAAATGCATCAAACACTAAGAAAATAAAATGAATCGTTTAAAATAATCGGTCGAAAATAGGTTTAAAAAAACTACTTAAAAAACGATGTACTTAAAACTATAAGCATATACAAAAAAAATATATAACTAACATAAATACAATTTAATTACAAAAGCATGCAACTAACCAAAAAATAATTTAAATCATTAAAAACAGGTTTAAAAAAACTACTTAAAAAACGATGTACATAAAACTGTAAGCATATACAAAAAATATATAACTAACATAAATACAATTTTCTTACAAAAGCATGCAACTAATATAAAAATAATTTAAATCATTCGTTGATAATGGTTGTCATGTCAACAATCAGAACACAATACGCGTGTGAATTTTCAACGCCAGTTACGGTAACGCAAATGCGTCAATTTTTCTACGCCAGTTGGGGTAACGCTATGCAGATTAGACATTTTTAATTTCCTTTATTCTGTGTTATTTTAATTCAAAAGTACTTCAAAATGAATCTGAAACATGGATTAATTAACAATGTTTAATTTTAAAAGCATAAAACATTAAGAAAATAAGCAGAATCGTTTGAAATAATCAGCCGAAAAATGTTAACCCTAGTCTCATTACTGTTGGGAGGAAAAAAAAGCTGAAGCCTTACTCATTTGGCGGTGGGGAAAATGGAAGATTTTTTTTTGGCGGGAAAGTTAGTTTTTAATTAATAATTAAAATTCTAATTAAAAATTCAAATAAAGGGACCCCAGGTGCACATTCCCGACCTCTAAGGTATACATGTACCAAATTTGGTAGCTCTATGTCAAATGACCTGGCCTGTAGAGCGCAAACACACACACACACATTGAGTTTTATTTATAAGTATAGATTTACAAAACGTAATCTTAATATAAATGAAAGTCGTGTCTGAATCTATGTCCTACATCTTCTCCTAATGCCTAGATTGATTTCAACCAAACTATTCAAAAACTTATTCTTTATGTCAACAAAAAAGTATATCGTTAATTTTTCAAAATATAAATTTCAGTAAATTTTTAATTAATAATTAACTGAAATTTTGTTGCTTTTCAGTAGTAAATTCGTATACAATTATCACTTATATAATTATCACTTTAATATAAACTCTAATTTTTGCTTGGATCATCTTTTAAGTATTAGTGCATTTCCCTTCTCTATGACCTTTTATTTCCATATAAATTCTGTAAAATTAAATGTAGATATATATGTAGTTAAATGTAGATGTATTTAAATTTATGTAGATGTAGATGTATTAAAGTTTAAATGTCATCTGTTGACCTTATGCTCAGAATTCTTCACGTAACACTTTTGAATCATTTCTTCAAACAATCATATAGGTTCCAAGAGATGTTTATTTCATTTTATATTAATTTTTAAGGAGTAAATAATTTAGGTTAACATATATCATAAAATTCTGTTTCCTGAGTTGCTTTTTGACTATGGATTTCTTAAAACATTTTTTTATTCTTTATTAACAGATCAAAACTCACACCATGGCGGATCAATCTGTAGAACTTCCAGCACAATTCATTGAAGGTGTCCAGGTCAACCCAATGTATGATCCTGATATTTTTCGCTCAGCTATTAAATACAAACCACAATCTGATGACGTATTCATCGCAACCTACCCCAAATGTGGAACTACCTGGGCCCAGCACATTCTCTTATTCGTTTTTCGGCAAGGACAGCCTCTAGAATCGCAAATGATGTTTTTCACTAACGCACCTTTTCTTGAAATAGCAGGTATGTAATTAAAAATCGTTCATTTTATTTCCGAATCTGTACAGGAAATCATATAAATATTAAGAGATTCACCTAAAATTTGATTTAAAAATTTAATCAATATTAAGGCGAATTTATTCCTTCTTAAATCTCTGTCCCGATTTTAATTCCCCTTTTATTTATGTTCGGGAGTCTGTGTTTTTTTATAAAAAAGATAATTTAAAAACACTATCAGTTGAATAAATGAAAGTAAGCCTGTGACAATGAGAGAAATAGTTACCATTTTTGCTAAATTCAAGATTTTACTACTGGAAAGAAGTTTGGATTTGATATTTCGATAAATTTCAAAAAGATTAGTTCTGAATTTTGCTTTATAAAATTTCGATTTTTTTTCACAAAATACAAATATAATTGAAAAAATACAAGTTGTATTGCCATTCATTTTGAGTGAAAATGCCACGAACGTTTTGCTTCATTGTATACGAAATGTATAAAAAGAAAGACTTGTAAGTATATAAAAAAGAGAGATCTGTAAGTATATAAAAAGAGAGATCTGTAAGTATATAAAAAGAGAGATCTGTAATTATCAACCAAGACAAGAGTTTGATCATTCGCCGGGATTTTATTGATTCGCCTGGGAAAAAAACTATTTTTGCAATTATACCTAATTCTTTGTTTGTCTGCCGGTGAATATGATAATTCAAAAGCAGAGAGAGGAAGAATTTTGGAATGTGGTCTTAACGACAAACTGAAATTCTCTGTCAAATATTAGGCAAAATCAGTCTAAAGGACGATCCTACGATGTATGGATTAAATTTGGCATGTGGTATTCTCACCAGATTTGTATATCTCTATCAAAATTTAAGCCACATCCAGCTATTAATCAACTATCTGTAGATGTGTTTATTCGAGTACACTATAAGACTCTAAAAAACAATAAGATATAGAAATAATATTTGGTAAAGCATCCTTCCGTTAAAGTGGAAATTTGAAGAGAGAATACTGACTCAGATGTAGTCTTATCATCAAATCTTAATTCAAAATTCGAAATAACATCATCTTCAGTAATTCCATTCATATTCAATGGAATACTTTTAATCCTGAGATAAAATAAATTTCAGATGTCTTCGATATTTATATCTAACGTGACGCAACAGCAAATGCAGGGTAATTAAGGCTGGCCATCCATGAATCATAATTTATAATAACTATTTTGATTGGATATATTTTATGCCCAACGATATTTCTGTTTCGTTAGCCCTCAAAATTTATTCATTTATTTGGAAATATTTATACCTATTACTAATTTATTTCCATTCCAATATCTCTTTGATTTACTATACAATTATTTCAAATTTTGATTATATATTACCATTTATTTGTGAATGTAAATTTTTTCCATTCTAAATAGGTGGAAAGGTAGCGGAAAGTATGCCTAGGCCTGTAGCTTTCAAAACTCATTTACCATTAGGTTTGATCCCTTGGTCTGATGATGCCAAATATATTTACATAACAAGAAATCCCAAAGATTGCTGCGTCTCCTACTATCATCACGTGAAAAGCACTCCGCATCATGGTTTTGCTGGGGATTTCAATCAATTTTTTGAAATTTTCATCTCTGGAAAGGTTGACTTTGGGGACTACTTTGATCATGTGATGGAATGGTATGAGCGCAGGTAAGTTCTGTCAGATGCATGAATGAAATGAGCAACATTGGGTCAATTATAAGTGTATTAGCAATTTCGTATAAAAAGAATGAAATTAAAAAATTCGTTCCATAAGATGCGCTTGCCAACCAACATTATTTTCCTCTCTCCCGAGTAAATCATTGATTAAGGAATTTAGCTATTTCTTGACAACAAAGAGTTGCTTATTTAACAAATATGTGCACGTTATTAACACAAAAATCAATACAGTTATCATGGACAATTGATAATCATCATGAAAAAGAAAAAATGGAACATTAAACTCGTCAAATATCAATGAAATTTTCAGTGGATTTTTTAATTAACTGTCAATTTTTATTCAGTTCAATTTTTTATTTAAGCTATACCGAGGAAGGTCGACGTCGTAGGCATAAGATGAAGAGAAATGCAATATTTTGAAAGAACATTCTTTTTCTTTAATGTTTTTTTACATCTTTCGATGCTGCTTCAAACGCACTGGACTATAACCTTTGAAAAGTTGTCGGCTGTGAATTGCTTTAGCTCATATTTTTAATGTTTCTAAAATGACACTCTAAGTAATATCTAGTTTTTATTCAGAAACCATTAGCTGCCTTAAGTATTTGATCTTTGCAAACTTTTCTTATTGACTTACAACTGCATTTCATAAATAAATGCCATTCATAAATTAGACCTCATATACTTCTTTCTGTATTGTGTTTATAAAATTGTTTCTAAATTATACTTCTCAGCTTACATCAAGAATATCATATAACTTACTAGTAAATTGGTAACAAGCGCTTGAGTACATCAAAACTGGAACTGAGTGAGGAAGAGAGTCCATGTCAATTTATTTCCAATTGACCGGCCAGCTGATATTATTAACACAACACAGAAACAAAAACGCCTTGTCTGAGATAAATTTTAAAATCTGCAATTATTAATGAAGACAATTAAATACCTCAAATATCAATAAGGCATTTCTATCTGTGATAAATTTCTTAATGAATATAAATACTCTCCATATGAGATTTTTTTTTCTTTTTGTTTGCAGCAGTAATAATTTAAATTGAAAATACACTTATTTCTAAGAAACATTATATTTAATACTATGGCTACTTTGTCCTTTTAGATATCTTAAATTTGTCTGCATTAAAAAATTCCACATTTTAAAAATATTTTAATTATCTTTATCATAATTTTAAAAACTAAAAGTGAAATAATTTCTTTTACATATTATGCAATTAAAATCATCTGTACATCTACGATTATTGATAACTTCATTAATATTTGTATTTCACGAGCATAAATTTGGCAGCATTGAGTCTAAATAATAAGAAATCTGTTCGTCGAATGGAGGTTCCATTAATTGTTGAATGTAATTGTAATCGATTAAACATAATAAGTCTTGCAAATACAGAGAGATATTTTGTTTAATTTGCTAAATAATTAATAGTTTTGATGCTTTTAGATATCAAATGCTTCGTAATAATATACATTGAAAATTTTGGCTTTACAGAATGTTTACTATGCTCTTATATAAGGCAAAAAATATTAGATTTGAGAATTCGATATATTATGTACGTTTCAGAAAAGGAAAGAGTTTTGAAGATAAGAAAGTATAAGGTTTATATGCGGAAGTTATCATAACCATAGAAAAATACTGTACAAAATTTCCTAGGTTTGTTCGAAAAAACAACTATGACATAAATTTTGGAGGAAAAAATCCTGGTATAATTCATTTGTATTCTTACAGAAACAACCCGAATGTGATTTTCATGACTTACGAAGAAATGAAAGAAGATCCGGAAGCTGCCATCTTGAAAATGGCTTCGTTCATTGATGAAGAGAAATTCGCCAAGCCTCTGAGAGACGATCCCGAAAAATTGAAAAACGTGCTGGAATACAGCAGTTTCAAGCACATGAAAGAAGTGTTCAACAAAAGCATTGGCGATCTTTTCAAAATGTCGGCAGAAGGCATTGATAAATTGGGTCTTCCTGAAGAAGTAAAGAAAGTTTTCGCCAAGATAAAAGAAAACGCTCCACCAGTGGATACTCTTCCTCCAATGAACTTTGTTCGAAAGGGCATCATCGGAGACTGGAAGAACTATTTTACTGAAGAACAGAGTAAGCGTATGGATCAAAAATTTGCTGAAAGAATGAAGGGCACAGAGTTAGAAACTCTTTGGAAGAAATACATGTAATATTCTTTCACTTGAAACTGTAGGCACTCAGGAAAACTTTCCTGTTTTGTTTTTTTAGTTTCAGACTTTTAGTTCAGATTAAGTATTAATAAATATATTTGCCATTTTAATAAGAAGAATGTTTAAGATGTTAAAAATGATTACATTTTTTGATAAAATAAACGACTGAACCATTTTTGCTTTAAAACAGCGTGTAAAGTGTTTAAAAGTTAATTCTTAGGACTATCATAGTTAACAATTGGTTTTGATGTAGTAATGGTATTTAAGATATTCACATTTATGAAATTTGTAAACAGATTTTCGTTTTTTTTTTTTTTTTTTTTTTTTTTTTTAATCAGAAGAGGTGAAATCATAAAAGCAAGCTTTGAAAAAAATATTTTCTTAAAACAGATAACAGATATTTTGTTAAAATATCTGTTGCAAGAAAATGTTTGCCATAAGTTTGCTATTTCCGGTTTTACCTCCTTTGATTCAGCTGATAAACAACGGAAATCTATTTAAATAAATGTGAATATATATCGAATAAGTTTCCAGCATCAGAATCCGTCTTTTGTTTTCCAGTAATTGTTTTTAAAGAATAAATTACTTCGTTTTTTAAAAAAACATTTTAATGCCATTGACCAATTTTATTTTAATACCAATTTAAAAAAAGTATGAAGCATAAAATAATTTACTAAAACGGTTTGAAAAAAACAGACGTGAGATCTGCTAAATAATCTTGGTTTCATATTTAGCGGTCCACGAAACTTATGATAAAAGAAAAATGCGGAAAATTTAAATGAGGAAATTTTTTTTTAAAAAAATGGCATGGGAAGCCGTGGAAACCAGTTAAGACCAGTTATCAAACAGTTGCAGGAGGCAATTGCTTAGGGATGTCATAAATTTAGAGGGAAAGTTCCGCAGATATTTTTTTTTTTTTGGGGGGGGGGTACATTCAGAGTCATTTAATTTTGTGATTTCTTTAATTCAAGAACCATTTATTTAAACATAATCAAATTAAAATAAGATATTGCTTAAATTTCAGTTGATAATGTAGAACATAGATTGTTTTAAAAAAAACTTTCATAATTGCTTCCGTTGACATAATTCTCTATTTTTGAAATTTTTGTATTTGAGTATTTAGAATGCGTTGAAATTGCTTTGGAATTTTGTATTCCATTTTTGCTTATATAATTATTTTTTTAAATTTAATGAGCAAAATATTGAAACTTTCTTGAATATTAAATGTTTTATTATTTTAATCCGATTTAATGTTATTTTACTTAAAATCGACTTAAATAGATTAAATTAAAATCGATAAAAAATATTTGAATTTGAAAAGAGAAAGATGATTCTCAAAATTTACATTGCCCAAGGATTTTTACAGAACTTTATTGGGCCCTGGCACCTAAATATCATCCTAATGCAAATCTAATTGGGTTGCAATATTTAAGAACAAGTTGTGATCCAGTTAGGTTTTTACGGGAATATAAAAAGACATTTGTGTTTCGCTTAAAGGAAAATCAGGAAATGTTATACGATATTCCCATAATGTTGTCCGATGTTCTGAATGCCGATCTATATCAGGAAGATATCATAACAATATTGTTCTATATTTTGCGCTAATACGGTTTATTGTTAAAAATGCATTTCCTATTTTTTAATTGTTTTCAAATGAATCAAAATAGTAGAAAAATGTTTCAACTAAACTTCTTATAAATTTGTCTAGTTGACAGAGGTTTTAAATATCGTTCTTAATTGTGTTCACTACTGTATTTTTCATTTTGAACTCTATTTTCAAAGTAATGTCATATTTATTTGTATGGTGTATGTTTTTGTTTCTCAAAATACAAGTTTCATTTTTTTTATAAATTCTAATAAAGAAATTTGTAAATGATAAGTGTACATTTATTACATTAATTTTGCTCTCTTTGATCTTTTGTAAAGAAAATTCAGCATGATGAAGTACTAAAGTAACATGTACTTTAAGTCACTAAACTTTCAATAAATATTTATAAAGCGTTTGAGTTCGTGTTTAGCACTTCTTTTTCTTTTCCAAAATATGTGATTATTATCATTAGCATTTAATCTAACTAAGAAATAGTTTCCGAGTACCTAATAGAAAGTCAAAATTTACGTACCAAAGTTTTATATAAGTCAGTTATAATATTTCCAAAACCATGAAATCCCACATTTGAAAATGAAATGAACTTCATAAGACAACTTAAAATTAAAAATTATTGAAAAATATTTCCAATGTATCGTAAATTAAATAACTTTTTGGTGTGCTTGTATTTACGAAATTATGAATATAGAATATATATAATAAATTTTCCTATTTGTTTTGCGTCTAAAATTGCCAATAAAATCGCCAATTATATAAAACGGAGAAGTGATAATAAAATCAGTTAATAAATAAATATCCTATTGTTAAGATTTTGGTTTGAAAGCCATTTTTGTTATTTCAGAAGGTTCAGATAATGCTTTCCTCTCCAAATAACTCTCATAATTAGGAATTTTCGGTATGAGGGTAATCTTTGTCATCTACAGTTCATAAATACAATTAATTCATCTTCAAATAATTCTCATGATGAAGAGGTTTCAGCTCGAATGTCATTTTTGTCATCTGATGCAGTTTTAGAAATGTAGTTAATCTCGAAATAATCCGCATTATTAGGAAATTTCGGCACGAGGGTAATATTTGCTATCTACAGTTTTGAAATGCAGTTTATCTCTAAAGATGAATAAGATGATAAATTTGCCTTTTGACCGATTTCTCTAGCAAATGATGTGTGAACGTGGAATAGAATTTTCACCTCAGAGGCAATTTTAGTCATTTGAACATATACTTTACAGTCTGTCACTAAATAACTTTCATACTGTTAGGCTTTCGGTGTGAAGCCCACCATTATTATCTAAGAAGCTTCAGATAATACGATTCATCTCCAAATAACTCTCATAATTAGGAGGTTTCGGATCGAGAATAATTTTTGTCATCTGTTTATAGGTCAGAAATGTAGTTAATTTCAAATAACTCTCATAATTAGGAGGTTTCGGATCGAGAATAATTTTTGTCATCTGTTTATAGGTCAGAAATGTAGTTAATTTCAAATAACTCTCATAATGAGGAGGTTTCGGCTCGAGGATAATATTTGTCATCTGATTATAGGTCAGAAATGTAGTTAATTTCAAATAACTCTCATAATGAGGAGGTTTCGGCTCGAGGATAATATTTGTCATCTGATTATAGGTCAGAAATATAGTTAATTTCAAATAACTCTCATAATGAGGAGGTTTCGGCTCGAGGATAATCTTTGTCATCTGATTATATAGGTCATAAATATAGTTAATTTCAAATAATTCTCATAGTAGGAGGTTTCAACATGAGGATAATCTTTGTCATCTATGATCCAGAAATGCAATTCATCTCCAAATAACTTTCATTTTGAATAAGTTACGGCTCGAGGGCAATCTTTGTTATCTGACTTTGGTACAAATTAGGTATCTGTGGCTAAATGATTTTCACATTCAAATCCACCTATTGAATGAAATAAAAAAGAAGTTGTAACTCTATAAACTTATTGAAAGATGTTATCAAATAAATAAGTAGCTAAATTTTTTTATATTTTTACTACTTTGGCATGATAATATTTATAGGCATTACTAATAAATATCTTAATGCATTATTCGAAATATATGATAGGATATGAGAGATTGCGAAGCGAAAATAGTTCAAAACGCTCGATGAGGCAAACTGTTGGACCTACAGTCAAATTCGAAATATGATTACTTCCTCAGCAATAGGAAAAAGTTTCCAAAATTTTAATCAGATTTTCAGTATATTAAAAATCAATCAAAATTTTAACATTTTCCTCAGTTATTCCGAAGCATATTATCAAACAAAACATTTTTTTTACATTGCATTAAAATTCTAAAAATTAATTTTCTCTGATATTATTTTTATATCTTTGTAGTATTTTAATATATTTGAAAAAAATTTTAACACAATTTTGCAACAATACTTTTTTTTCATATAGTCCCTTGTTTTGAAATAGAAAAATCTAGAACAATTGGGTATGAATGCTTCAACAGCTATCGAAAGACAAAGCAAATATAAATAATTGTTTTTTTTAATTAATTATCATTTAGTGATTTATACAGTAAGCACTGTTATTGTGCATATTTTTAATACGACATTGTTTTTAGGTTAGCATTTTTTCTGTAAATTATCTGATGTAAAAACCCTTACAAACAGATTCAAGCCAAGGAAGGTGAAACAGACAAATAGAATCTAAACCTTATGAGTTTTCAGCGATTTGAATACTTTTTCATTCTTTAATTGCCATTTTTATTGGCAATGTATATAATCATTATCAAATGCCATTTCTCTTTGATTTTTTTTCAAAAGATGCTTTCAATTTGAAAAGAAAAAAAATTCTGTCCATGCTGCTAGTGTATATCAGTTTATCAATGATCTATTTTCTATACATGATAAGCTCTTATTTTTAAAAATAACTTAAAGCTAACCAAAACCGGATATAAGAGATCGATGATTATTAGAACATTCTCAGTAAACAGAACATTTTTTTTAATTCATATGATTGTTACAATTATATTTTCAAAATAAGAGCAATATCTCTCACATCCTGCTAAAAATTTAATTATTCTTGATGGAGCTATAAGAAGAATATTACAATAAAATCTGGTACGGCATTAGACTTTGAAGATTGCAAACCAACATAATTAAAAAAGCAAATGGCAAATTCAGAATCAAAACATTACAGTTCATTTATTTAAACAGAACGACATTGATCAGTGTAACGAGAAACATTGACCGTCGATAAGATAGTAAGTACAACTTTGCTTTATAAAATTACAAAATGATATTTGTTAATAACTAGCTGTCATATCCGAAGTTAGTTAGTATATAAATATATTAATAAATAATTTATATATTTTAATATATAAATTATTTAGAATGCAAAAAATATTTCTATAGAAATTTATATTTATTTTTATTAAATTATAGAGGCAGAATCTTCCTATTGTCAATAATTTTATTTTTATATAATGAGAAATCCACTCATTCCAAACAATTTTTAAACCTCAACGATTGAATCTAAATTTTTTTCTCTCTTTTTTTTTTAATTTTCCCAGAAAAATACAGATTGTGCTAAATGATTTTAAACATCCGAAAGCTAATTTTTCTTTGAATTCAAAAAATAATACAAAATATGAGCACGCATTATGAGTTGCAAGCCGAAAGCTAATATGTAAAAATATTTAAAATATTTGTAACATTTTCACTAAATATAAACATAATGTCTTTGAAAGCTTAAAAACGGATTTAAAGCTTTAACAGCTTTTTTTAGAATATCTTTTTTTAAAAAAATATTCATTTTAAAAAAGAATTTTCAAAAATTAATTTGTTGTTACTTATGTTTTTGTAGTATTTAAAAAAAATTCTCCAACACTGTTTAAGTATTATTCTATTTTTCAACAGAAGCGAAATTAAATGGGATTTTTTCTTATGCATTTAAAACAGAAGGAAAATTGTTTAATATTTGAATTTTTGATTCATGGAGTTATAGGTATTTTCGGTCACAAAAATGCAATGAAATAATTTTATCTTTAATTTGTGTGTATGTTTGTGTGTTTTTAATGTGGTCTCTTCAAAGGATTTTCAAAATTCATGAAACTTATGAGGTAGGAATCATATATCACAAAATTGTCCTCAATAAAATAACAAGTCTTATCAGATGAGCAGATTGGTGCTTAATGGTGGTTCTTTGTTCCGGATTTGGAAAATGTTCCAAATTTTTCTTGAATTTTATTTAAATGCATAGTGTATTGTATTCATATGTACTAAGATGTGTTGTTATTTTTTATTCCATTCCTGAATTTAAGTATCAAAAAATTAGACTTTAATGTAAACTCTAGTTCTAGCTTGGATCATCTTTTAAGTATTAGTAGATTTCCCTTTTCTATGACCTTTTATTTATGTTATAAATTCTATTCTATATGAATTCTGTACAGTTAAATGTAGATGTATTTAAATTTAATGCTTCTATCATTTCGGGGGGGGGGGAATAAGTTTAAATGTCATGTGTTGATCTTATGCTCACAATTCGTACGTAAGACTTTTGAATCATTTCTTCAAACAATCATATAGGTTCCAAGAGAGGTTAATTTCTTTTTATATTAATTTTTAAGGAGCAAATAATTTAGGTTAACCTATATCATAAAATTTAGAATCCTGAATTGCGATTTGACTATGGATTTTTTTAAACACTTTTTTGTCCGGTTATAGACCAAAACTCATACCATGGCGGATCAATCTGTAGAACTTCCAGCACAATTCATTGAAGGTGTCCAGGTCAACCCAATGTATGATCCTGATATTTTTCGCTCAGCTATAAAATAGAAACCACAATCTGAAGACGTATTCATCGCAACCTACCCCAAATGTGGAACTACCTGGACCCAGCACATTCTCTTGTTCGTTTTTCGGCAAGGACAACCTCTAGAATCGCAAATGATGTTTTTCAGTAACGCACCTGTTCTTGAAATAGCAGGTATGTAATTAAAAATCGTTCATTTTATTTCCGAATCTGTACAGGAAGTCATATAAGTATTAAGAGATTAGCCTAAAATTTGATTTTAAAAATTTAATCCATTTTAAGGCGAATTTATTCCTTCTTAAATCTCTGTCCCGATTTTAATTCCCCTTTTATTTATGTTCGGGAGTCTGTGTTTTTTTATAAAAAAGATACTTCAAAAACACTATCAGTTGAATAAATGAAAGTACGCATGTGACAATGACCGAAATAGTTTGCTAAATTCAAGACTTTACTACTGGAAAGAAGTTTGGATTCTATATTTCAATTAGTTTCAAAAAGACTAGTTCCGAATTTCACTTTATAAAATTTCGATTTTTTTTCACAAAATACAAATATAATGGAAAAAAATACAAGGTGTATTGCCATTCATTTTGAGTGAAAATGCCACGAACGTTTTGCTTCATTGTATGCGAAATATATAAAAAGAGAGATCTGTAATTAGGTTCGCCTGGGGAAAAAAACTATATATATATATATATATATATATATATTAATTTTAAATATTTGCCCATTTGTTATCACTTTATATTTTATGCATTTATCCTTTCCGGATGTTTGCCATTGTCATAGAAAACAGAAGATGCCAGACATATTGCACTGGAAAGCAACACATACTAACTCCATCCAAGGAGCCTTCAGAGATATAAATATTCAGAGATCCGAGGCGTCATTCAGTGAACCACTGATAACCATAAGTTAAAAAATAAAACGCTTTAGTACTCCATAATTTTCATCTATATTTGAGTTAGGAATCTATAATATTGAAATTCCATTCATCTTCAGTAATTCCATTCATATTCACTGGAATACTTTTTATCCTGAGATAAAATAAATTTCAGATATCTTCGATATTTATATCTAACGAGGCGCAACAGCAAATGCAGGGTAATTGAGGCTGGCCGCCCATGAATCATAAATTATAATGACTATTTTGATTGGATATATTTTATGCCCAACGATATTTCTGTTCCGTTAGCCCTCAAAATTTATTCATTTATTTCGAAATATTTATGCCTATTACTGATTTATTTCCATTCCAATTTCTGTTTGATTTACTATGTAATTATTTCAAATTTTGATTATATATTACCATTTATTTGTGAATGTAAATTTTTTCCATTCTAAATAGGTGGCAAGGTAGCGGAAAGTATTCCAAGACCTGTAGCTTTCAAAACTCATTTACCATTAGGTTTGAATTCTTGGTCTGATGAAGCCAAATACATTTACATAACACGAAATCCCAAAGATTGCTGCGTCTCCTACTATCATCACGTGAAAAGCACTCCGCATCATGGTTATGCTGGGGATTTTAATCAGTTTTTTGAAATTTTCATCTCTGGAAAGGTTGACTTTGGGGACTACTTTGATCATGTGATGAAATGGTATGAACCCAGGTAAGTTCTGTCAGATGCATCAATGCAATGAGCAACATTGGAACAATTATAAGTGTATTAGCAATTTCGTATAAAAAGAATGCAATTAAAAAATTCGTTCCATAAGATGCGCTTGCAAACCGACATTATTTTCCTCTCTCCCGAGTAAATCATTGATTAAGTAATTTAAAATTAATTATTTCTATCTGTGATCAATTTCTAACTGAATATAAATACTCTCCATATGAGATTTTTTTTCTTTTTGTTTGCAGCAGTATTAATTCAAATTGATAATACACTGATTTCTAAGAAACATTATATT
Source organism: Argiope bruennichi (assembly GCF_947563725.1). NCBI lineage: Eukaryota > Metazoa > Arthropoda > Arachnida > Araneae > Araneidae > Argiope > Argiope bruennichi. The sequence goes on from NC_079154.1 coordinate 114,845,382, forward strand.
TAATAGCATAGCCTCTTTGTTCTTTTAGATATCTTAAATTTGTCTGCATTAAAAAATTCCACATTTTAAAAATATTTTAATTATCTTTATCATAATTTTAAAAACTAAAAGTGAAATAATTTCTTTTACATATTATGCAATTAAAATCATCTGTACATCTACGATTATTGATAACTTCATTAATATTTGTATTTCACGAGCATAAATTTGGCAGCATTGAGTCTAAATAATAAGAAATCTGTTCGTCGAATTTAGGTTCCATTAATTGTTGAATGTAATTGTAATCGATTAAACATAATAAGTCTTGCCAATACAGAGAGATATTTTGTTTAATTTGCTAAATAATTAATAGTTTTGATCCTTTTAGATATCAAAGGCTTCTTAACAACATGCATTGAATATTTTGGCTTTACAAAATATTTGCTATGCTCTTATATAAGGCGAAAAAATTAGATTTAAGAATTCGATATATTATGTACGTTTCAGAAAAGGAAAGAGTTTTGAAGGTAAGAAAGTACGGTTTATATTCGGAAGTTATCATAGCCATAGAAAAATAATGTACAAAATTTCCTAGGTTTGTTCGAAAAAACAACTATGACATAAATTTTGGAGGAAAAATCCTGGCATAGTTCATTTGTATTCTTACAGAAACAACCCGAATGTCCTTTTCATGACTTACGAAGAAATGAAAGAAGATCCGGAAGCTGCCATCTTGAAAATGGCTTGTTCATTGATGAAGAGAAATTCGCCAAGCCTCTGAAAGACGATCCCGAAAAATTGAAGAACGTGCTGGAATACAGCAGTTTCCAGCACATGAAAGAAGTGTTCAACAAAAGCATTGGCGATCTTTTCAAAATGTCGGCAGAAGGCATTGATAAATTGGGTCTTCCTGAAGAAGTAAAGAAAGTTTTCGCCAAGATAAAAGAAAACGCTCCACCAGTGGATACTCTTCCTCCAATGAACTTTGTTCGAAAGGGCATCATCGGAGACTGGAAGAACTATTTTACTGAAGAACAGAGTAAGCGTATGGATCAAAAATTTGCTGAAAGAATGAAGGGCACAGAGTTAGAAACTCTTTGGAAGAAATACATGTAATATTCTTTTACTTGAAATTGTAGGCGCTCAGGAAAACTTTTTTGTTGTATGTTTTTGTTACTCAAATTACAAACTTCATATATTTTTTTATAAATTCTAGTAAAGAAATTTTTAAATGATAAGTGTACATTTATTACATTAATTTTGCTCTCTTTGATCTATTGGAAAGAAAATTCAGCATGATGAAGTACTAAAGTAGCATGTACTTTAAGTCACTAAACTTTCAAGGAATATTTATAAAGCGTTTGAGTTCGTGTTTAGCACTTCTTTTTGTTTTCCAAAATATGTGATTATTATCATTAGCATTTAATCTAACTAAGAAATAGTATCCGAGTACCTAATAGAAAGTCAAAATCTACGTACCAAAGTTTTATATAAGTCAGTTGTAATATTTCCCAAACCATGAAATCCCAAATTTGAAAATCAGATGAACTTCATAAGACAACTTAAAATTAAAAAAATATTGCAAAAATATTTCCAATGTATCGTAAATCAAATAACTTTTTGGGGTGCTTGTATTTACGAAATAACGAATCTAGAATACATATAAAAAAATTTCCTATTTGTTTTGCGTCTAAAATTGCCAATAAAATCACCAATTATATAAAACGGAGAAATGATAATCAGTCGGGAAAAAAGCATTGCTAAGCAGCGTGAAATTTCTAAAAGAATAACATTTCTGGCATCAGCCTCTTGACGTATCATTAATTGTCTCTAAAAAATTTCTATATTAGTGTCTTAAAATATTGTTTCGTGTAACACATCTGTAGTCTCATTCACTTCAGACAAAATTTTAACCCTTTTGGAGACGTTGCATCAGCCTTCTAGTTGTTTTGTATTTGTTGCATCAGTAAAAAAATAATGATAATTGTATTTCAATCGATTGAGATAACTTACATTCAAACATTCATCCTGTAGTATTTTTGCTTTACAAGTGATAAAGCTTTTGACGAAAAATGAAAGGATGTCATTTGACCTCCAAAGTCAGGCGATAAACTTCAATAAGATAAGATGAAAAAGGAAATAAAATGAAGCGGAGTTTCCTATCTGCCACAATAATTTAAAACTCTTCGAAGTATAGTTTTCGAATACCGAACTCGCCTTTAGGACAAAAGTACGTAAATTTTTTGCTTATCTCACCGAAATTCAAAATTCATGTTGGAAAATTCATGTTTTGCTTTTATTCAATTTTGCATAAATAAAATTTTTAAATTTTCAAATAAGAAATTTTTAAGGTATTTTTTTATCAAGGTCTAATGTTATTAAATCTTTAAAAAATACTTTAATGGAAATTGATAACAATATAAGTGAAGAATGTTTCAGTAAATTTATTAATCGCCTCTGACGTCTAGTTAATTCACAGAGATTATGATTTTTGTTTTTATGTTTTTAAGTTTGGATGTATTCAACTTTCAAATCACTCACAATTTTTATTACACAGAAACCGCAACTTTTAAATCGCTAATATGTTTATTTATATTTTTAAACAAAATATATATACTTTTTTAATTCCTACGAAATTTTTTAGGATTCGTTACTTGCAACTATTGTTGTGTGTGTGTGTGTGTGTGTGTGTGTGTGTGTGTGTGTGTGTGTGTGTGTGTGTGTGTGTGTGTGTGTGTGTGTGTGTGTGTGTGTGTGTGTGTGTGTGTGTGTTGTGTGTGTGTGTGTGTGTGTGTGTGTGTGTGTGTGTGTGTGTGTGTGTGTGTCGTTCGTTCGTGACATATATTTTGTAATGCATGCTGTAAATGGGATTTCTTTAAAGTGTTCATTTTTTAAAAAAATAAACAAATAGATGAAATGTTACGTGCAAAATTTCAGTGATAGCTAAACCTTAATCGTTACCTCAGTAAAGCATTTTTAAATTATATATAATAAACATATAAGTAATACTATTCCAGAAATCTTATATTTTTTCGGTTCATAATGTTATGCACTCGCCCAATTCCCTCTATTGATTATCTCAAATTTGATTTTTAATTTAATATAGGAAATAACTAAACTACAAATAAATCAATATCTTATTAATGGAATTGAAATTTGTTGATAAAATATATAAAGATCAGTGGAATCATTCAGTTTATGATATTTTTATGCAATATGCTTCATTCCTTTTGTAATATCACACAGAACTTTTATTTGGTGATTCAATAAAAAAATTTAATTCTCTAAAATAAGAAATCGAAACTACAAATTGTTCAAACTTAAACAGCATCAATATATTTTTATCAAAATCAAAGAGCAACAATGTTTAAAAATGTACAAACTATAAAAAAAATAATTCATCATTGCTTATTTTTGAAGGTAAACTCTATCTGCAATTACTACAAATTAAAATTTTTTATTAAAGCCATGTTATAAATAGAAATTTAAATATTAAAAAGAGTATAATATTTAAATTATACTCTTTTTAGTAATGTAGTAATCAATGTTAGTAATCAAGGATATCAAGTTTCTTATCCTTGATTACTAACATTGGAAAAAATATCGTTTGAAGATATTTGTGGCAACAATAAAAAAATCATAGTTCCACTGCAACCATGATGATTTATTATAAAATACATTCAATTTTTTTTAATTTAAAAAATATCTGAAAAAAATTATATTGACATCTAAAGCAGTATCTGAAAAAAAAAACATTTTTTTATTTTGTTTAAGTTATGATGTAAAAATCATTCTTACGCTGTAATGTTTTTGAAAATTGTCCCGGAAAAACGCAAAAATTTCACATGATTTTTATTTAATAAAAGCTCTTTAAGGCTAAAAATTTCAGGAAAACTTCTCAAAGGTGTACATCCATGCTTTTTCAAGAATTTTTGTTTCAAAAATTTGTTGCTCTAAGTTCAGTGATTTGCCCTGTAGAGCACCAACACACATATTCTTTTTTATTATTGGTAAAGATAGAAATTAAACTTCTAATCAGCTTTGGCGACCAAGATGGTTTTCCGGTGTTATTGTTCCTACTGAATGCTATTTAAATCCTTTAAATATAACTTAATCTCCATGATTCTGAAAAACTTTCAGGCATTAAAGCGGTATTATTTTAACTCTCTTGCTTAATTCAGTTTATTGTGTACGTAACTCTTTCTAATGGAAACCAGTCTCGGGACATCGTAAAGCTATTAAAAATGTAAATATCCGATTATTCTATATTGTGAATTTCACTTAATGCAACTTCATCTTTTTATTTATCTTATAAACTGTGTAAACTGAAGCAGAATCCTTCTTCTTTAGTTTTCAAGAATGGGAGAAAATCACGCGATTTAATAATTATTTTGATGAAATAATGAAAACGATTTGAACTTCCGGACAACAATGTAATCTGTTAGGGCAAAAAAAAATTTAAAAATTGAGAAAATTCAGCAAAAATGTATACGATTTAAGCTGGTATAATTAAAAAGACAATTTTCTAAGTTTTGAGACGGTGGGAAATTCATTTTTGTGCTGTAATATTTTCGGAAGTTATTGTTGCGTAAAACTACACACACGAAAAAGGCTTCATTTTTAATAAATTAAAATTAATTAAAATTTTGGAAAAATCTCTCCAGGGTGCACTTTTTCAACCTCCAAGGAATACATGTGCCAAGTTTAATGACTGTAAGTCGAATGCTGCAGTCTGTAGTGATCCAACACGCACACGCATTTAATTTTGTTATTAGTAGAGAAAAATCTTGCAATAAGGGTAAGAACATATTAACAGTATATAATTTATATTTTATTTATCACTTATCTAGCCTACTATTTTTGCAGAATAACTTGAAAAATTTGGTTGATCTCTAGTTCGGAAATGACCATAGAACCCCAATTTTTTTTTAGAAAATCATTGTCTTTCGGTGGGGGGGGGGGCTCACAAAGAGTGTATCTAAATTATTTTAATAATAAGAAAAGAATGCAAAGTAATGACCTCTCAAACACCAGTGAGCACTTTCATGAAACAAGTTCTCAAATCAATATTCACCAGGTTGGAACCACTCAGACAAATCTCTGAAAAAAGGAGTTTAAAATATCTTCAAGAACAACAAAGTCCAAATCCTCTAAATAAAATTCAGTAAGTAAAGGTGAATTCAAGCTCAGCCAGTTATAACTTTCCAATAAGTCACGCACGCGCAGAAGGAATATTACGCATGCGCAGAGAGAGTGGACAATAGCAAGTTCTTGTCTCGATGAGACAAGTACTTGCTTACTGTACAGGTTCTGCGCATGCGTGTTTTCACTGGATGTTTGTGGCTGGCTGAGTGTAAACCCCAATTAATAATTAACGTTCCGTGATACGACAAAAAAACGATGTAATCTCATTCACTTTAAAATTAAAACAATATAGGAATTAAATCAACATACCAATCTATTAATCTTTTTTTAACTAAAATTTAAAAATATACTTTCATAATTAAGTGGTTTAAAAACTGAACCATCATGCATTAAATGCTTGATATTGGAGTTCAAATAAATGCACCACCTTTTTTGAAAGAAACGCTTTCTTTTAATTCTACGATAGGTAAAAGGCATCAATCATGTCTGGGGAAATGGCTTCACCTTCTGAAATGCCTGCGTCGCAGTTTGTGGATGGATTTCAACTTCCTGCCATGTTCTCGGCTGATGCGTTCCGTTCCGTCGTCCAGTACAAACCAAGAGACGATGACGTCTTCATTGTCACTTATCCCAAATGTGGAACCACATGGACTCAACATATTGCACTGCTGATTTTCCGACTTGGCAAACCTGCAGATACACAGATGGAATTTTTCAATGCTGCGCCATTTCTGGAAATAACAGGTAAATCATTAATATTTCGTAAGATCCATTTATTTTGTTTACTTTTTCCTCAATGCATTGCTTCTTTCCTCTTTTACCTAAAAATGCATTAGAATTTTCAGAGGAAAAAAAACAGTGTAGATGGACGAGATTATTTATAACTTCATTATGATGTAAATGAAAATAATAGACGAGTTTCAGGAACAATTATTTGATTATTTTCTAAATTTCCCATTTCACAAGACAAAACAAACACGAGCACGAAAATACACGACACTCACTTAGAATCCAATCTAATAATGACTCCCAAGTAGGATCATGGGAAATATACCTTGATGTTAATAAGGTAACGCCATCTGTTGTATCCAAAAAGAAGGTAGTAGAGTAATGTAACCGCTACAACGGTAAATATTCATTAATAGCATAATTTATGTTCACCTTAATTATATACTCACAGCAGTGTATCCATCATGTAATGTCCCAAACGGTTTTGAATTATGCTTTCTATTAATAAAATAGGAATGACATCCTTATCGAATTGAGGAGGATTGTCCCCACCAGTAAATGCGCTGATAACTATACCAGATTGTCCTTATTACCAAAGCTCTCTACTCATAATTAAGCGATAGGAAAGGGACTTGTGCATTCTTTCTGCAAATTCGGACTTTCACAAATCCAGAATTTCAGAAGAAAGTAAAAAAAAAAAAAAAACACTTGTAATTCTATCAATATCAGAACTACATGACCTCAGATCTTAGTTTTTTTAATGTTGATGAAACGAATTTTACTGTCAGCGTCCTGGCATCGGGTAGCGCACCTTCCCCGCGATCTGGGCGTCCAGGGTTCAAGTCCCGGTTTGGGCATGGTTGTTCTTCCGTTGTTCTATCTGTGAGATGTGTGAATGTGCCCTCATGTAAAAAGGGGTTGTGCAAGCGAATGAGTGATGCGTGATTAGCAAAGTCGTACTCTTGGCCCTAGTTGGCGCTACTATAAAAACAAGAGACGCTCCCCTTCCGGCTTAAATCTCTGTCTTCCTAACAGCGGGCTTGTCTGTGCCAAGTGCCATAAGAAACAACAACAACACGAATTTTACTGATACATCCATCCAGTCTATGGCTTGCATTATTGTATATATTTCCTATAAGATTTAAGTGATATTTATTCCATACGTAACATCATTGATTTTTGTTTTACATTAATCCGAAGTTTGAAGCTATATGAAGACACTTGTTATTGATATCTTATTTGTTTGAACAGCGAACGGATGATGAAGTGGATACCTGAGCAATAGAAACATTATCCAAGCTACAATGACATATCAATTTATAGGTATTTAACCTATGCCTCTGATGTATCTTGCTTTCAAGTCTTTTAAACGACGTATTTTTGGAGGAGCGTGATCTCGAACTTGCGAGTTTTGGGCCTAATACTTAGATCTTACCTCCAGATCAACCTGCCCTCCCCCCCCCAAAAAAACTGTAATAGTTTTATTCAGACAAGCCCTTATCATGTAATTACTTATTATAACTATAATACGTATTAATTAAATCGTTTCTTTCTCTTGTATATTTACTAATCAGGTGCAAAAGCAGCAGAAACTATGCCTAGACCTGGAGCTTTAAAGATTCATCTCCCTTTCCATTTGACTCCATGGTCTGATAAAGCCAAGTACATTTATGTTACCAGAAATCCTAAAGATTGCTGCGTTTCATATTATCACCACATGAAAAATATTCCAGGCCACGGATTCAAAGGAACATTCGACCAGTTCTTCGAACTTTTTCTTTCTGGAAAGATCGACTACGGAGATTATTTCGACCATCTCATGGGATGGTATGAACACAGGTAAGAAAATCTTAATCTGTAAAAAATATATCAGTTGCATACATGGGGGAATAAACATAGGTCCTTGAATAGTATTTATAAAAAATGATCCGGAGCTCATTGGGCAATCATTAGGTTTGTAGTGAATACTACAACTGATATTTATATTAAGGGATCTATGAGGAAAGGAATGCATTGAGGCAAAAATACTAGAAACAAACATGAAATGAGGTTAATTGTTCATATACAGCAAAGTTGGCTGGCAGTTTTTTACAAAAATGATTTCAGCAATTGCTAAAATGCGCCAGACAACATTATAACACATGTATCCCAAGCTCTGCTCTAACGCCGAAATGCTCAAACTGCAATGGCGAACATCCATCTTATTTCAGATCATGTCCAAAATTTAAAATAGAAAAAGAAATACAAACAATAAAAATTACAAAAAACATATCTTTTCCCGAAGCTAGGAAAATTGTAATGGACAGAATGCCCAAACCAGGTGTCTCTTTCTCGGAAGCTCTAACAACCAATATTATACCTTCAGCACAAACAAGTCAGCAAAATTCTCAAACTAATGCAACTGCTATAGGCACTCCCCTAATGAACATAACCCAAACCGCTAATAACGATATGGTAACCATAAAACGAAGTGACTGGTTAGCTCTGCTCGAAATAAAAAAAGCATTTGAGAAAGCTTCATCATCTGCTCCCACTTGTCAAACCATTTCAAACCAGCCTGTTAGGCAAATAGATCAACGACCTTCTACCTCTACCTCAGTTGGCAATAATGACCCTCAAAATACTGCAATAGCACCTCCTGAGACAACTTCATTAAATATGGAAATAACGTCACTACAAATTGCATCTATTCCGAAAACATCTTCATTCTCGGAGAAGGATTCAACTGTGAAATCTCGTGTCAAAAACGCTCGTGATTCTAGAAAGCACGAGAAAGATAGTGATCTGGCTCCAAAACTTAAAGAAAAACACTCAGCTAAACGTGCGCGAGCTCTTGCCGCAAAGAGAGGACAAGATATTTCTAGCCCTTCTCGAAGCGGTCCCCTGACAAAAGAAGACTTTTTAAAAATTCCTCCTGATAAAACAGACGGAAAAACTAACAGTGTCAAAGATGATACTGATGCCCTGCTTAAAGTCCATCCATCTGATGATGATATGTCCGTTAGCGACGCTGAAGATAAAGATTTATCTTCCTAGTTTTTTTTTTTTTTTTTTTTTTCCTTTAGGCGGCTTTCCTTTTTCTTTTCCTTCAGTGCTTGTCGTCATGGCCACTCTTATTTCCTGGAATTGTCGTGGTTTCCTAAATAAATCATCAGAACTTAAAGATCTCATCAACAAACATAATCCCGCCTGTATTGCTCTCCAAGAAACATACCTCAAGACGGATAAACACAATATCCGATATTATAAAATGTTCTCCAAACATTATATTCATAATCGAACTTCAGGTGGCGTTGCTATCCTTGCAGCTGACCACGTTCCCTCAATGCCTATTAACCTGAACACAAATCTGCAAGCTGTTGCTATTCAAATCCAGATGCATTCTCTGATTACTGTTTGCAGCCTTTACTTACCTCCAAATGAACGTGTTATTCAATCTGAACTCAATAATCTTATTTCACAGCTTCCGTCACCATTCATAATTTTGGGCGATTTCAATGGCCATAGTCCTTTTTGGGGTAGTCCCGATTCCAATCCCCGTGGTTTGCAAATTGAGCAACTACTTACAGACCACAATTTATGCCTATTAAATTCAGATGAAAAGACTCATTTTCATCTCCCTACAAGAACCTTTCATTCAGTTGATTTAGCAGTTTGCTCTCCATCTCTTTTGCCATTCTTTAATTTAACAGTTGATAATGACTTGTATAATAGTGACCATTTCCCTCTGATTGCCTCAGACAATAGGTGCAACCCGAACAATCACTCCCATCCATCCAAATACATCCTAAATGCAGCAAATTGGCAAAAATTCACCATTTTAGCTAATATACAACCCGATATAATCCAATCCTCCACCATAGATGATGCACTAGATTATATAGTTGATGTTATAATTGAGGCAGCAAATAATTCAATCCCGAAATCATCCGGTAAACGAAAAAAGCAAAACAAACCTTGGTGGGACGACGAATGCAAACAAGCATACAAAGCACAACGGAAAGCATGGGGCATCTTCCGAAGATATCCAACAGCGTCGAACTTTATTTATTTTAAAAAGACTAGAGCAGTTTCGAGGAGAATACAACGTCGAAAACGAAGGCTTTCATGGCAAAAGTTTGTATCCAGTATCAGCTCTAAGATTTCAAGCCATGAGCTATGGAAAAAGGTAAAGAGGGCATCGGGTATTTCTACATCAAGCTACACTTCTTTTTTAATTCATAATGGAGTAACATTATCATCCACTAAAGACATAGCAAATTCTATTGCTTCGACCTTGGCACTTACATCTAGCAGCCAGAATTATCCTCTTCCAATTTTAAATTATAAAAGAAAAGCTGAAGATCAAAAACTAAAATTTTATTCTCGAGCTGATTTACCCTATAATTGCAATTTTACTTTCTCCGAATTTCAGTCATGTCTCGCCAGTGCCCGTGACTCTTCACCGGGGCCCGACAATATTAACTATTCCATGATTAAAAATTTGACAGTCGAATCCCAAAAAGCTTTACTGTTATTGTACAACCGTATTTGGAATGAGCAGTACTTCCCTACTCTCTGGCAGCAAGCTATAGTAATCCCGATATTAAAACCTGGAAAAGATCCTAAAAACCCAGAAAATTACCGTCCAATTGCTTTAACATGTTGTATGTGTAAGCTCTTAGAAAAAATGATTAATCGAAGACTCGTTTACCATTTGGAGACTAATCATTTCCTTCATCCTCATCAAAGTGGTTTTAGGAAATCTCGGTGTACTCTTGATAACCTACTCGCATTAGAAACCGATATTCGTCTGGCCTTTTTACAAAGGAAACATCTGGTTGCGATATTTTTTGACATTGAAAAAGCGTATGATCGGACTTGGAGATTCGGTATTTTAAAGGATTTACATGACCACGGATTAAGGGGCAACTTACCCATTTTTATTCAAAATTTTTTAAAATTGAGGAAGTTTCGTGTTAAAGTAGAATCTGAATACTCTGATTATTTTATTCAGGAAGAGGGAGTTCCTCAAGGTAGTATTTTAAGTGTGACTCTTTTTATTTTAAAAATTAATAATATTTTAAAACAACTTCCCCCTTCTGTGAAAGGTTACTTATATGTTGACGACCTGTACATCTCCTGTACAGGGATACACATGAATTTTATAGAGAGACAGTTGCAGACTGCTGTAAATAATATAACACAATGGTGCAATGCCAATATTTTTACCATTTCGGCTTCAAAAACTACTGGTATCCACTTTTGTCGAAAAAGAAATCTACACATGGATCCTGAAATAAAACTAAATGAAATAATTATACCATTCAAAAATGAAGTTAAATTTCTAGGTATTACCTTTGATAAGAAGCTTACTTTTCTCCCTCACGTAAAAATATTGCGTAAAAAATGTGAAAAAGCATTAAACATAATAAAAGTTTTGTCAACTACGGCTTGGGGAGCAGATCGACCATCCATGCTTAAAATATACAAAGCTCTCGTTCTATCCAAGCTCGATTATGGTTGTGTTATTTACGGGTCAGCCAGAAAAACAGTTCTACAGAAATTGGACCCTGTTCACCATAATGCTCTGAGACTATGTTCAGGAGCCTTTAGGACCTCTCCAGTTCAGAGCCTATATGTTGATTGCTTTGAGACTTCCCTTGAATTTAGGCGAGAAATACTATCTCTGCACTATTATTTTAGAACTGAATCAAATACACAACATCCTTTTCATAATTTTAAACTCCGGCCATTCTTAACTCGAATACAAGAAGCACGAAAATTTTTTATACCTGTATATTTTACTAGAATTCATAATATTCTCAAGGACCTAAATCTACTTCACCTGCAGGCAACACCCCAACTGGACAACATTTTTCCTCCATGGGCAATTCCCAATATACAATACTTAAATCCATTTGAAGGGTTTACCAAATCTGACACTTCAGATTCTATTTATAGAAAAATTTTTAATGAACATAGGCATCACTATAATGATTATATTGCAATATACACAGATGGATCAAAAACATGTGATAGTGTCTCATTTGCTGTGGTTTTCCAAAACGCAGTCTTTTCGTTTAAAATCAATGCTTCTTGTTCAGTTTTCACAGCAGAGATAAGTGCTGTTCTTTTTGCCCTAGAAAAAATATCCGACAGTCTGCAAGATAAATATATAATTTACACCGATTCATTAAGTGTTTTACAGTCTCTAAAATCATCTCATTATCATTCAAAAAATCATCCTTTGGTCTTAAAGATTTTAAACCTATTTAATAGACTTTCCTCTCGTGGATTTACTATTTTATTATGTTGGGTGCCTTCTCATGTAGGTATTGGGGGCAACGAGAAGGCGGACAGTGCCGCCAAATCGGCTACTTCTACAGCAAATATTAGTATCCCTGTGAGTGATTTAAAAAAACACATAACTTTGCTCTACCTCTCAAAATGGCAGACTCAATGGGATCTGTTAACAGAAAACAAACTTCATAGTGTTAAACCTCGTGTTGAACATTGGCCATGTCTTCCAAATAGAAAAGCAGACACTATCTTAACCCGTTTGCGGATAGGTCATACCAGATTCACCCATCGCCATCTACTTTTTGGAGAAGCGGCACCAATGTGCTCTCAATGCAATTGCACCATGTCTGTTTACCATATTCTCAGTGAATGTCCAAATTTTAGTACTCAACGTTTATATCATTTTAACAACTCCACATTTTCACATTTGCTTGATAGAATACCACATGCCAATCTTTTTGCTTTTTTGAAATCAGTAGGTTTTTACCCCCATATTTAAGTAATCTTCATCTTTTTCATTCTACATTGCTTTTTAAAGTTGAAATTATATTTTAAATCCTAAAATAAATACAGTTTGGCGCAGCTTAGTCAATACCATGGCTCTTGTGCCAATAAAATCCAAAAAAATCCAAATCCAAATCCCAAGCAATTTCGAAAATATTTATCGCACATATAAAGCCGCAAACAGATATTTAAATAAGTTTCTCTACTGAGCGAACTCATTGATAAGAGAGATATTGCCATACGCTGGATTGGATTTACCACATTGGAGACTGGTGCGTTGCAACTAATTGCGCCCATAAAGTAATATGCAGGCAATTACGCACATAATTACTAAAATAAAGTAGTATCTTATCATACAGAAGTCGCTGTTCATGTAGAAGAGCCAACCTTTCATTCCGAGACTATTCTAGCAATTTTTTCTACTATAGAAATATAATGCTATCTGTCACTGAGTCACTTAATAGCAAATGCAGACCAGACTAATTTTTTGTATTTTATCTGTATTAGTTGTCTATTCGATCAATGGGATTCCCTACAGTAAAAAAATAATTTTTGCTCTTGCTAACATAGAAAAGATTATTCGTAATATAATTTGCTATCTTCAAATATTTCAAATATTCAAAAAAAATTAAGACCTTTCATTTCGTTTTTTGCCGGGATATTTGACTGGATATGAATATTAAATGAAATTAAACTGAAATGAAATGAAATTATGAATATTAAATTATAGAATAAAAGTCAAATACTCCAAATTTTAGAAGTTTTTTCGGGCTTTTTATTATGTATTTCCCATTAGATTAAACAAAAATGAAACGGAAATTACTCTATATTTTGGATATTTACATTAATTTATTTTCGATTTCATAGCGACCGAAAGTTGTATTCTAAAATCTTTCTAAATGTGCCCAGCAAGAAAGAATGGGAAATCAACTAACATCACAACTGCAGACATACGCAAGTTGCCAATTTCAAGTTTCTAGTTGCCAGTATTCCCTAAAGTAGCTAACGCTTCATAACTTTGGTATTTGCCCCATAAGTTTTAATTTACCATACATATTATAAAAAGAACCCAGAAAATTGTTTTCAAAATTTGAACGCCAATAGTATAGCAATTCAAATGTATTTATAACAATGATAAACGATATAATGAGCTAGAAAATAATAGATTCATTTATGTCTTATGGATATTCCAGTGTTATAGTTGCTCCGTACTGCCAATTTCTCAAAATTCTTTCACGCTGGATCATACTTATGGGTAAAATTAGTTTTGGAAATTATCTAGTATAAGCAAAGATCGGTTTACTAAATGTCTGCATGTTATAACATTATATAATAGATAATGTTTAGCCTACTTAGGAACGAAAATATTTTACATTTACGGTGTAAGTAACTTATTTAAAACTGCTAGAAATGGAGTAAGATCTGACTATGGAATACTGCTTTTAAGAATGAGGTGTAAAAACCCTCGGAATAAAGGATGAAGCTAAAACATTATTATATATTTTAAATAATAAATACTTATATCGTTTTATCCCAAATTAAGTATCTGATTTCAAAAAAAATTATGATTATATCTTCATAGGAATTATACTTCGAGATGTTTCATATCTTCATACATCTTATGAAAAATCAATATGGATGCGAAATGTATAATAATTCATTAATTATATTTATTACTTTAAGTAATGCATAACAATGGTTATTTTTATTGCATTTTAAGGCTTATAATAAAGAACATTGTAATGTCTATCGAATCACGCTGACATCTACGTCTTTAAAAATCAATCTTAAAGCAATTAATGTAGGTGATACTCGAAAGAAACTCATGGCATTTGTAAATTTTTTTTTTAAATTTTTGGATATTTGGCCATTATTCTGAGTAATAGATATTCATTACTTTAGTAATTGTTATCAAATTTTTAGTAATAGGTACTCGCTATTAGATTAATGCCGGGTACACTCGGTCAGTTATAAGACAGCAAATAGGCAGCGCATGCGTAGAAAGGCTGAAAAATGTTGTTCCGTCCATGGCAAGTAATTGTCCCGACGGGACGACTACAAGCCGCTGTGGTATATTTTTTCTTACTGCGCATGCGTTTGTAGGATTTGGCGGGGGGGGGCATGAAAAAACTGATCACATCGTAGATTAATTCGACATTTTTTGCTCTTTGTTCTTTGTGATGTGAGGTTGTGTTTTTTTTTTTTCTTTTTCATTTCATTTGCCATTTCTTTTTTATAGTTATCCAAATTGAGGTATGTTGACCTTTTTTTTTTATTTTATCGTGTTACTTTGTGTAAATATCCACCATTTTAATACGATACACAGTGAAAAAAAAATCAGAGACGCCAAAATGGCAATTTATAGCCAAGCATGGAATGTCTGACTCTATCTTATAAAATTTTGGCAAACATAAATCACTCCCTTTCTGCGCATGCGCTGCCTACTTGCCGTCTTATAACTGGCCGAGTGTAAACCCGGCATAAATCACAAAACTGTAAAGCAATTTTAACCTTTATACCCTCTTTATATCTATCTATGATCAGAGGTCAAATGCTGATATTGTCACATAACATCAATAACATGTTATAACATCGGCTCTTAAATTCAACCTTGGATTTCCCATCATATAAAAAAGTAATTGTCCGGATTAACTTGTTTGGAAAAAAAATAAAGCTGTAATTCAGGAAGCTTCTATATTTTTGTAACGCTTTACCAACTTTTGGTATATTCAATAATACATTTTAATTTGGATAATAAGATTTAATTTAAACCTTGAAATATTTAGGGAGTGAATTATACATATTAGAAGGTGTTCACAATGAGAAATTGTAGAAAAAGAAAAGATTAATTCGCTGGAACTGAAAAAAATATATATAATAAGCTGTCTGATAAACCAATAAATTATCCTTAAAATCTTTACCAACAATATTTTAAGCATAATTTCCAAAACTCAAAATAACGTGTATTTTTTAAAGAAAATAAATAATGCATTACAATTTATATAATATCAAGTAGTACATTACAAGTAATTCTGAAAGTTGTAATACTTTCTATCATATCTCTCATGTAATTAATCACTGAGTATTAAACATGCTTTAAAATTATGTTTGAATAAAATTACTGCATATTACAAATCTGAAAATTCTGTATTTGGGAAACGAGAATTTCAGCTATATCCAAACCATAGGTAGCGCAATGCTTTTTAGTGTGAAAGTTAATGAGAGCTACTACATAATTAAATCTACTGATTCTTTTAAATATACCTACACCAAATTCTCATGATTAAGATCTTTATTTTCTTTCAGAAACGATCCCAACGTACTTTTCCTTACCTACGAACAAATGAAAGAGAATCCAGAAGCATCAGTCTTGAAATTGGCTTCTTTTATTGATGAAGAAAAGTTCGCCAAGCCGCTGAGAGAGGACCCCGAAAAGCTACAGAACGTACTCAAGTACAGTAGTTTCAAACACATGAAGGAGAGCTTCAACAAAGGCATGAACGAACTTTTCACAATGTCTCCAGAAGAAATTATGAAATCTGACCTTCCAGAGACGATGAAGAAAATGTTGGCTGCAACGGAGCAACAGCCGAAGGAAAAGCCTACTGGAATAAATTTTATTAGAAAAGGTATCACTGGAGATTGGAAGAATTACTTCAATGAAGATCAGAGCAGACGCATGGACGAAAAATTTGCTGAAAGAACAAAAGGCACCGATCTTCCCGATTTGTGGAAGAATTATATGTAATATATGTTTTCATATACATTTATTGTTGTTGAAAAGAAGTTCCAAAAAATTGATCATAAATCTACAAGCGTTTTAATCGTCCTCTTCTAAATAAATAAAAAATTTCATTCATGTTGTTTTGATTTTTGCTTCCTTATATTTGCATTGTAATAAAGTTTTATTCAGGAACTAAAATTAATGTAAATTCTTATTTATAATAATTAAGATGTCAGATTGGTACTGGCTGCTAGAACGATGATTTGAAATTCGCTTTCTTTTGAACTAGCAAAAAAGCATTAATAGGAAAAATGCGAAAATAAAAAATAGAAATATATTTCTACAAGCTGTGTAGTAAGGGTTTTTTTTTTCGCAGTGTTACAATAAGCAAAACAATTCTTTAGAAATATTTCTAACTTCTTAAACTTTATGGAATACTTTGAAGATTTGCGTGGATGGATGTGTTGTGCAGTGGATTTCAAAATCAAATAGACACAGATTGCTCGATTGATGTCACTTGAAAAGACTCCATTTTTCTAACAATATTGCTAATACTCAAGTAATTGAAAATGGCAGCGTACCTGCATTTGCTAGCTCTAAGTCCAACACTCTTCCCTATAGAGTATTTTGAACAATTCCTATCGCCTCACGTAATTTACAGATAGTATCCAGCCTTAAACACTATCGTGTTAAAAAGTCAGTACTGATTCAATAGCTTAAAAATTGATGGGAAAAAAACTGTCCTTACGAATTGCCGTAATTTGTCTGACAAGAAAAGGTGCTTTTCGAGAGAATACTTTTTACCTTGTAACTTTGTTTGGCTTCATTTAATTTAGTTATGTTAATGTTCATTTTTGAAGCTGGACTATACTAGAAGACTATCGAGAAGTCCTGTTTCAAAGTGGAAAATGTTACCGGTTTCCACTAGAGCTACTTTGAAATGGGCCTCGTCGCTTACGTCGTTGTGAAATGACATGGAATGACAAATAAATAATCAGTATACATAATTTGACATATTGTATCAGTATAATATAATTTAATATGTTAAACTTCATTTAACTAGTTAATCACTTAATTGCCTTCATACACTTCGGAATAGGCAGATAGATAGAAGTGAACTCTAATGAATTTCGCCCAAAATTTGATGCCTTTCTACAACTCTAAAACCATATGCCATATTTTAATTGTTTTTCGTTTTTGAGTTAGTATCGATATATAGAGAGAGACTTAATTTCAATCATTGTGAGGGTTCTCCTCTCAGCTTTATAGCATGTTAATATAGTATGGCGCAGGTTTTATTCCATAGTTTCAT
Source organism: Argiope bruennichi (assembly GCF_947563725.1). Lineage (NCBI taxonomy): Eukaryota > Metazoa > Arthropoda > Arachnida > Araneae > Araneidae > Argiope > Argiope bruennichi. The sequence continues at coordinate 114,863,057 of NC_079154.1, forward strand.
AAAGAATATGAGTGCTAGATTTGAGAAAATTTAAAATTTTGGATGTTTCCATTTTCAACGATTAGAGATCCAACATTGCCGGTTAAATGCATACAGTTGGATACAATATTTGATACAGATCAAAAAGATTGGCGATTCCAAGTTCACTTGGGCGTAGTTGGACGAACAGGCAAACTTGCTTTTGGCAACATTTATACAATATTTTGGAAAAATCTTCAGATTGGCTTTGAAAACGACATAACAAATTTTATCTCTACAACTCTTCTTTTTTTTTTAGTTACTGTTATTGACAAAACCGACAAAGAAAAACCGTAATTCCAAACTTGCTATTTTCGGACTCAAAAAGATCTGAAATTTTGTGATTTGTCTAAATTTCAGTGTCGAAATTTTTTGATATTTATCATACTTTCTTACTTCGCATAAAAGAAAATAAACTGCTCTATTGCGATATATTTCAAAAATTATTTGTTTCTTGTTATAAGCATTCTTTTATCCAACGGATTATTGGTCAAAATTCTTCAAGACAAACAACTCGTTACTATAAATTAGTGAATCTGAAATCTATAAATTAGTTACAAGTTTTCGATTCTATAGCTTGTTCCAACTGTCACAATTTAGCTAATAATTATAATATTTACTAATTACACCAAATATACGCCGAGGAATACATTAATTTGTTTTATTTATTGCAAATTTTAAGGGAGAGTGATAAAGAAGAATCGCCAGTTGGAAGATTAAATGATAAATAAAAACAATGCCATTATCTGTTTGAAGTCAAGAGTAACAAACAGATCAATTTAAACAAAGCATTCAAAAGAAACTGACAATCTCTTTTGATATCTGCCGGTATTGATATGTGATCATTCGATCTCTCGGCAGTTCCACCCCATCAATTAGGTTTGATTGTAATGATCTACGAGTCAGGTGAATTTTGATTGTAGATTTATTTCTTTTTGAAAAGTTATCCTAGGTTTAAAATGAACTGAAATAATATAATCGTAACAAATTTAAAATATGTCTAAATATATGTCAAAAATTAATATTTCGTAACTATTGTACGCCAACGCCATGCAAGGTGTTCTTTAGTATAGCACATTTATTAGAGTGTATGCGAGAAAGTTTTAAGGAGACCACCCACTCCCACTTGGTGAATTATCGTATTCACATTAAATAGCGCGGATGGTTGGTCATAGACAAACGTTTGACATAAATCTGCATATTTGGTAGAAATGGCGCATTCCAAATTTACTATCTGAGCTTGTTGAGTTTTATAATCAGTGTGTTAATAGACCGATATATTTCTAAAAATGTGTTTTTCAGATTTGGGGAAATCAGGATTTTTGCTATACTCACGAGGACGAATTTTTAGCGATTTTTAGAACTTTCACTTTTTTATGCTTTGAATACTAGAAAATGGTTTATCGCTGAGTTCGAAACAAGCATCTATATGTTACATCAGTGCGTGTGAAACTTTTAAATGCATTTACCAGTTAATGTATATATAATAACAAAAATAAATCATTAATAAGTGAAGTGTGTTATAAATTTATATTCCCCTTTCCTCGTGCTGATAATGAAAAGAAACAATTACAAAAATACGTCGAACAACATTCAATTCTATATAATTTTCCTATTAGCACAAAAGGTCCAAACAACATTGTAATGCCAACGTGGTCTTTTACAAATAAAGCTCCAAATATTCCTTTTTTTTTTTAAGATTTACTATTAACATTAAATTTTCGATAATTAAATTAATGAAAAATTTTCGATGATGAAATAAATTATAGTTTAAAACAGTTATGGAACTAAGATTAGAACAATAATTTTTCATGAACTGTCGATTGTTTCTCGTCTGTTCAGCAGAATTCGGGAGCCAAAACAATCGCTTTCTATCTCCTATATAGTTGATATATTTCTTCTAGAAAATTGTTCTAAAAAGAACAACTTTTTTTTTGTCATGAGGGCAGAGGAGTTGTTTTTATTTCATCAAGATTCTTACAAAATGAATAGTGATGAATTCACTAAAGAAATATAGTATAATAACCAAAAAAAATTAGAATTTTTAAAAAGCAAATAGTTGCGATTACAAAAATAATCCATTAAGTTGAAGAGACTTTTTGATTATTCTTTAGTCTTTTTTGTTATTATTAATTCTTTTATTATTCTATATTTCTTTTTTTATTATTAATTCTTTTTTTTTGTTTATTAGATTATTTAGTTATTATATTTATTAAACTAAAGATAATAATTCATCCATATTGAAGAATGTTCAATTATTTTGATTTTTTTTTTCCTCATCAGAATATTGTGAATATAAGAAAGAAAATGTATTGCACATTATCATAAAATCAAATCACATTGCGCACGCACGTTATTAATACATATTTCTTCCCTTCACAAAATATTCTTATTTCTTGTATATAAGTCAAAAATCCAGGAACAAAATTTAAAATATATAAGTCATTCGTAAATATTACCATTTATTCGAAACTGCCAGCTTGTACTTTATTTGCTACGAAACTTTCACTAACTAACTTTTAAAATCTGCAAAAAAAGCTGAGATATTTTTCATTGTCACCGAAATAATTCGAACTTTCATGAAAATTGTTAATAATCCTATAAAAATAGAATTTTAGAATTTCAGTTTGTCGCCAAATTAGCAGAAAATCGGGAGATATTGCAGTTCTATTTACAGTCTTTCGCCAATCACAAAGGATTAAAAAGCTAAACAGTAAAACGTTCCAGAAATTATCTATTGTCGCGAACATTTTTCCATCCAAATCTTCATTGCTTTAGGTTTACATTATTCGTATTTTTATTTTATTTCTTTATTTAAAGCAAAAAGTACTTTTTCTACCATTCTGAAGGTAAAGTTGAGAATATTTTGACGTAGGATTACGTCATCCTCTTGATGCTTCCACTGCGTCACGTGAATAGGTTCAAGAACAAGACGGTACGCATGTCAATCTCATTCTTGTTATAATTTTCTAAGTGTGTAAAAGCTGTATTTAAATATATAGAATTATTTGCTATTCTTCTTATATTGTTCAAGCAGTTTTATTTCTTCTGTATTGATTTGTAATCTCTAACCTACTGTTTCTACCTAGGACTTAATGAATGAAAATAAGAGGAAAACCTTTTAAATGCATGATTTTTTCTTTTGTCGTAATTCAACCGCATTAATTTTAATGCTGGAAAAAGAAAATATTGCACAACAGATATTTGATTGAGCATCTATTAATTATGTTTCCGTTGATATTTCTTTTCTTCATTTGAAATTAAAAAGGTTGTTTTCTTTTTCTCGTATAATTAAGTTAGAAAAAAATGAAATGATAGGTATTTAGATTATAAGTATTTGAAACACGTTAATATACCCCTGGTTGCTCGGAAATAAAATCCTTTCATCTGTAATATTTTTAAAATAAAAAGTATGTATAAAATTATTCTGTATAAAATTGTTTAATTATTTTGTATAAAACTATATTTTGTATAAAATATTATAAAATATAAAAATCGTCTAAATATCTTGTTGTCTGAAAATTGTCTTTTATCGTCAGCTTTTGATTAGAATTTGGATATTAGTTGAACCAGACGATTTTTAAAAATGACCTATAAATATTTTTCTTCAAAATTAATAATATTCATTACATTAATAATTATATTATTAAAATCGTCAGCTTTTAATTAAAGTATTAGTTGAACCAGACGATTTTTAAAAATGTCCGATGGCTATTTTTCTTCAAAATTAAAATTAAATATATGTATAAAAATATTATAATATTGGAAGAAAAGAAATATCTTTAAAAAGAGGATTTGTAATTCTGATGAAAATTTATTATTCAATCTAATGTTATTTGGCAAATTATCAGAAAGACGTTAAAGTTTAAGTTATTATTTATGGTATTCAGTTCATGATCGATTTTAATGAAACAAAGCACGAAAGTTTACCGACAAAAAGAGAAGTCAGGGGGAAGGAGGTTGAAAATAAAAACGGTTGTAATCGTTGTCACATCTTTTATCAATCAAAATGGGAAACCCCTAAGTTGGAAAGTGAAATTAAAGAATTGCTAAATCAGCAATTTAAATGAGGTTTTCGATATTAGATGATAGGGAAAAGCAACTTAAAACAAAAATGTCACCATTATTAGAGTTTAAGAGATATAAGGATAAAGGATTTATTTTACAGGTGCGAGTAATTATATTTTTCAAAAATTTATAATTTAATAACAGCAAATCCTTCAGAGACAATGTTTGGCTCTGAGCTATCTCAAGGTCTATTGATAGCATAGTTAAATAAAGATTTATCCTCTTCTGATGCTGATGGATTATCAATTGGAATAAATCATATGGAATCAATATCACTCCGGAATTCCATTCCAGGATTTTTTCAATTAAATAATTCATATTTACTAAAAACCATTTACACAGCACTACATAGAGTCGGTACTCGCGTGATAAACTTAAAGTACCACTCATCAATTTACTTTTAATATCATTGTGCACCTTATACGAAGTTGAAAGGATGTGACATTATAATTCAACCTTCTGACTTTAGATGGCATGTGTAGCTTCTTTTGTCATGTGACTATGATGCCTCGTAAATTGATTGCACTAAGTATCGTCTGTCATTTACTAGCATGTTGCTGTTTCGTTAGATAGTCAAGGGCATTTAGTAATTGGTTTAATTTGATAGCTTTAGTACAGTTTTTGGGATTTCTAGGCCCCCAATTCAAATTTATCGAAATGTAAGAAAAATTCACTCTTTCCTTGTCATTCCGGGATCTTCTAAATGAGATAGAATCGAGGTATTCCAAGGTGAATTAGATCACATAAAGATCGAAATCATTAATCCAAGTGTTCTCGTTTTTGTCATCTTTTTTATTTGCAGGACGAGGATACAGGCACAGATAATTATATACAAATATTTACATATATTTCATTTTACGTGCACAAATTCTTTCTACAGCATAAAAAGATCTTTGGTTCCATCATACACACTTCATCAACCCAAACTCAAACCTAAACTTACATCAGTTACTCCATGGGATCATGGGAAATTTTTTCCTGACGTCACCAGCTCGCATGCGCTAAAGGGTTACATGTAATTAGGGTTATGCCAGGAATCCCAACAACAGTAATAATAAAAAAATATTGCAATGATAGTAATAGAAAAGGATATATAAAAAAGCCAACATGAATACTGCTATTTTGAAAATCTCACTTATTCAAAAATATTCGGAAGTACTTCTCAAATAGGAAATATGGCTCTTGGAAGAAGTGAGAAAATGATTAATAAAGATGGCAGAAATGATTTGTATATCTGTGGTCACTACTATATGGATGGGTAGGGAAGTACACAAATTAGGATGCCATTTATGGTATAGTCCTTTTTCTTAAATCACGGTACAAAAAAAAACTCGTTAAAAAAACCGTTTAACTTAAATAGGATAATCAAAGCATGGAAAAATAAAAATCCTAAATCGTCAAAGAATACCAAAATCAAATTGGAACGGAAAAGAATCACATAAGAGTTTTCTTCATTCATTTCATAATACCTTAATAATAAAACTGTATTTTTCTACTTCGTATAGGTCATCGTTTATGAAAATGTCGCAGTTTGGAATGCCACCTGCCAATATCATTGACGGTCTTCGCGTGCCTCACGTATTCACTGCTGAATCCGTCCGTTCGGCCATCCAATACCAGCCAAAATCCGATGATCTGTTCCTCGTCACCTACCCGAAATGTGGCACTACATGGGCACAACAGATCCTCTCCCTTATATTCAGTCAAGGGATCCCAGAACATTCCTTAGGTGAAGGCCCTTTCTTAGAACTGAAAGGTGAGTCACTGGATGTATCAATTGACTTCGTCCTTTTAGAGTAAATCAGACAGCATTCTATGAATGGTCACTTTCAGCTGGTGTAGGAGACATAGCATAAATGAGGCGATGAATCAAACGATTGATTTTATCCTTTGACTGTGTTCTTAACAAATATTGTTCAAAAACATGTAGTCATGTATACTTTTTTGAAAAGATTGTGGATTGCATTCGGTTTTATTGGTAGACATTTACTTCTAAGAGAAGCTCATATGGAAGCTTCCAGGGAGTTCACGAATCTCCACTAAAAGTTCTTTACCAAATATAGCAGTTTAATCGAACTTCTACCTCAGGTCACCTGTTGCTTAACCTTTGCATTTACCAAAAAGGATGTCACATTTCATCTAAATAATGAGTCCTTGATTCATGAGTTTTGTTTAGAGATACTAGACCAAGTAAGATTTAAACCATCTCATTCAGCAAATTCTATGAATGAAGAAGTCTAATAGCTTGGAAACAAGCCACTCATAATAATAACTTTTGATATTCTCATAAGAAATGAATAACCTTCTAATAAAGTTAGTTTTACATGGATGAAAATATATAATGCTATCAAAAACCTAACTTGTAAAAAAACCAAGTCTCGCAACTCAGTTCTTCTATCGTAAAAAGTTGTGAGATCCATGTAATACCAAGTCGGTCAATTTATTCAGTCTCTACTTAAGGGTCCTTCTGTCTTAAGTTATTACTTAATTAGCTAACCTAACAACATCTTATAGTGACCATATCAATATTAAAAATCTTTTATGGTTTAAATAAATCGATTGACTTGGCCATCGCATGAAAACACAATGCATCTTTACATTATATTAGATTACATTAGCATATTATATTAAATTAGATTGCTTAGTGCGATTTCCAAGTCAATATATTTATTTAAACCATAAAAGATTTTTAATATTGATATGGTCACTATAAGATGTTGTTAGATTAGCTAATTACGTAATAACTTAAGACAGAAGGACCCTAAAGTAGAGACTGAATAAATTGACCGACTTGGTATTACATGGATCTCACAACTTCTTACGATAGAAGAACTGAGTTGCGAGACTTGGTTTTTTTTACAAGTTAGGTTTTTGATGGCATCTCATTTCTTTTTGTAGATAGTCCTTTTCTTATTTTTCTATGTAGGCTTCCATTTTTACTTTTCCGGTACTACTTCTTGAGCTTCAGCTACAGTTTTTCTCATAGCCCACTCCCTGCCTCTATGGATTTTTCTCGTTAGCTTTGATGTTACAATTTTTGACAAGTATGAACGATAAATGCTTCTTTGTCTGTTATATTCTCAAATTGAAGATTCCTGCACTTTAATACTTCCAAAGTCGACATTAATTAGATGTAAGCCGTCCAGACTTGTAACTCTCGAAAGTGCCACGTAAGCTTGACCGGATGTGAATACTGCAGAACCGATATCCATCAGTGCATTATTTAGACTTAAGTCCTGACTTTTGTGTATAATTATAGCATAGGCTATACATATGGGAAACTGTTCGCGATGCACATAAGCTCTACTAATAATTTCAAATTTAGTTTTGACCGGCAAAGCTTGTAAACATGCTCTTTATTAAATGTAATGTTTTTTTTCTTAATTATTTTTGTATTTTCCGGATCAACCTTTACTCTTTGCACTATACCGATAGAAACCTTAACTAAACCAAGACTCACGTCAATAATTCGCCTTAACATGACTTTTTCTCCTATTTTTATAATTATGTTCTCTTCCAGGCCTGCTTTCGTAAAAGCATCGTCTTCATACTTTTTTTTATGCATTCACGAGCTCTTTTGGTGAGGTATCTGGGGCAATCTATGCTATCTACAGCTGTAAGTTTTATTTCGGGATGTGTAAGAGATTTAAGCATTGCGGTATTTAATTGTTGACACACGTTTTTTGTAGGTAATCAGCAAACGGTATCATCAGGAAGTTTCGAGAGATGTTCAATTATTTCAATTAATCTCTTTTCATTTGAATTGTATTTTAGAGTTATTAATCTAGTCGAGAGTAAGTCGCGGTCCTTTTGTGTAGTCACATCTAATCTTATTCTATTTAGCATTTCAACAAAGTCAGAATCATTGAGCTGTCGCATGTTAATTGTAAGTTCTTCGTATATGAACAGTTCAATCCACAGATTCGGTATCCTGAGGGAACCTAACAACTTATTAGTTTCAGCAGTTGGTAGTTTTTCAAAAGGTGACTTTTCTCTTACCGGCGGAAGCTGTAAGAGATCTCCGAAAACTACAAGATGTTTTTTTCCAAACCACCCATTCTGATCATCGCTTGTGTCGAATATTTCAGGTAAGCGTAAACGAATATATGTTAAAGTAACATTGGATATTATCGACACTTTGTCTATGATAAACAACACTAATTCTTTCAAATCTGATCTCAGAACTTGGAGCAGTTCATCAGAAAGGGGCTTGTACTTCTGTGTTTGCTTGTGTTCTACAGGCAGCTGCAATAGTCTATGTATAGTCAATCCATTCACATTGAATGCAGCTATTCCTGTTGGAGCACTAACTGCCACTTTTTTGTTTAAATACGTCTTAACCTAAACTTTCAGAGTTTTTATTAAAAAGCTCTTTCCAGTGCCACCAGTTCCACTCACGAAACAACGTAAAACGTCAGCGTTATTATCAGTTGTGTCCATTTTATTTGTGATCATATCGAAGACTCCTTTTTGATCGGCATTAAGTTTTACCATCATACTTTGAAGATCAGTTTGCTCTTCTTCTACCAGATTGTTTCTCTGAAAGTCACCCATTGCGTTTGCAGTTTCCACAGCTTCAAATTGAATTATTTCAAATTAGATATTGTTAAAAACCAGTAATTTTGCTTCCCAGAGCAAATAGTGTCATCATAAGAAAGACCGTTTTACAGTAATCTGTATTGGATGCTGTCGGATGCCGAGCCAGTGATTCCAGAGCTTGGTGACAAACTTGGCTACCATTTGGCGACTTGGCGACGAATTTGCCAACAAAATGGAAAATGCTCGAAACTTCGAAAAATTTATCGATCCGTCCATTATTACACGGATATTTTAGTTTTTCCTTGATTTATACACTAAACACTAATTGTATTCTAAATTTGAAGCTTCTATGTCTGCTAGAAGTGCCTTAGAGTTTGGATGATCGGTCAGTCAGTCAGTCAGTGACAAAATTCACAAACTTTGACTAGTTATAATTCTTAAACTACTGGTTCAAATTTAATGAAATTTGAAATATACCGTATTTATATAATGCCTGCTTGGTTACTGAAAACTCAGGCTTCTAGTTTTATTCACAACGAAGTTATAGGGGGTCGAAAATGGCCTGAACTGCTTCGAGAAAAGGATGGTACGGCCGTGCCGCTTGCTCGACTTGGCGGGGGCACTGCCGTGCCCCCAGATAATCTGAAGAAGTAGCATCCTCTTAACACAGCAAGTGGGAATATATCCCAGCGAAATGTTTCTTGAATTTCCTGAATTGGCTTTGTCGCATGTGAACTGTTATTATAGCATTAGTAAATATCTTGTTCTTCCAACTTATCCTGGACTTTTTAGTTACATGTTCCATTCAAACTCATTTCCGATTGAATTTTGCCAGCACCAACATGCAGCAAACCTTTTCTGGAGGAATAGTTTACCATGTTCTTTTTCTTGTGAATTAGTGTAATTTTAATATCTACGAGACTTTTATTTAAAAGTTATATTCAATTCATCTATCCTCTTTGAATTTCCAGTTGTGAACAGGACATTTCAGAAGCAGTTTTCTCGAAATCAGATAATGAACAATTTCCTGAAAATGTAGTTGCTAATATCTGTTGAACGATCGATGCTTTGGATAAGACAAAAATAAAACTTTTTCTTTAAATTATTCTTTAAAGGATAGGTCTGCACCAATTTAAGACTTATGTTAAACATTTTGAATTCAAGAATTTTCAATTCAATGCAATATTCTAACGGAACAATCTATGAAAAATGGCACAATCAAACTTTTACATCCAATTCACCTGAGAATCGATAGTATTCTTCGATAATAGGTATTATAGATAGAGGGTTAGTAAAAAAATGATTCGTTGTTTATTTCTGAACCGTAGGTTAAAAAAATTAACCAATGAAATCATTAATTTCGCATTTGAGCTATTGTATTTTCAATACACTTAACCATCTCAGTTACTAAATCTGAATGTTCATGGGAAACGAACATTTTTAAGTGAGCAATCGATTGTTGATGCACTCTCCTGTTTGATTTTAGAAAAGTACATTGATGTTTAAAAATGTGAGAAGAAAATTGATGTCAATTTAACGAATCTTTGAAACACAGAATTTCCGCCATAGATAACTGTCCCTATCTAAGTGTTTTGGCGAAAGCAAATGGATAATTACTATCTATTCAATCAGAGGAATTATTTTATAATATGTAATGGATTTCAAATCCTGTCGACTAAATAATATTAATACATTTCGAATCCTGTCAGCTATATAATATGTAATGTTATTTTGGTAGAAGCAGAATGCAGGTTGGAAGCAATGAAGAGACTTTGTATCTTCAATTTCGTTTTATTCTCTCTCTTTTCTCCCGGGAGACAAACATAATTATTTTACAAGACGCAGCGTGCCACAAACGCAGAAGTATAAAAGAAGGCAAAAGGGACCGAAACAAATGATCACTAGTCTTATATAACATTGGATTTCTAGCCACGCGCCAAGGTAATACATATGTTGACCTTTGACACCATTTCAAGGGCTACGAAGTATCACCCTCATTTGAAACGTAGTTCTGATGGCGCATTAATTTTACAGAGGAATTAATTAAACCGAAAGTGGAATTGTATCACGAAATAAGAGAATATTTTAGAATGAAGTTATGATGGGCTAAATGGCTAAATTAAGATAAAATCTTGGACATTAATTTGGATTAAAAACATATATATATATATATATATATATATATATATATATATATATATATATATATATATATATATATATATATATATATATATATATATATATATATATATATATATATATATATATATATATATATATATAATGTTCTTAATCTTTTGTGAAAATCAACAGGTGCTCAGGCAGTTGAAACTATGCAGCGACCTGGATTCATCAAAACTCACCTCCCCTTCAAATTGGTTCCATGGTCTGAGGAAGCAAAATATATTTATATCGCCAGGAATCCCAAGGACTGTTGTGTCTCGTACTATTATCATCATCTGAGCCATCGGTTCGACGGCGATTTTAATGATTTTTTCGAACTGTTCTTCAAGGGTGACATCAACTTTGGAGATTATTTCGAACATCTTTTAGGATGGTACGAACACAGGTAACAGAAAATTCTAAGAAATTTAATGCTGAAGGTATTGTGATATTGAACTTTCATTTTGAATGCTATTTTTAGATTTGAAATTGTTAAAACGATCAATTTTAAAAACTTCGAAACTCATTTGAATTTATATAATTCTTTCCCCCAAGGGGAGGAGGGGGGTATTTCGCAATTGAAGATGAGAAGCTTCCGACATGGTGGTTGGTTCTCGCCACCTTGGTGGGTACAGAAAAAGGTGGGGGGGGTCTTGCTCCTCCTATCGATGACAGGACGTACTTCCCAAGGGAAGGGTTGCACCGTGGCCGGTGATTGCCCTTAGGACTCAACCACAATTCCTTACAGTGTTGCTGTTGCGGCTGTCCGGTCATTCAGATTTTTCCATGTGCCTTCTGGCGTGTTGGAGTAGAAAACTTAAGATTCATATAATTATGTAAATAAAAAAAATGTTATATTCAATTCATTTCGTCAAAAATTAATTTAAGTGTTGAAATCAGTAAGCATCAAAAATCACAAAGAACAATATTCAAGAGTTTTTTTTTTTAAAGAAATACTTTTAATCAAGAAAAATTGACCATTTCGCCTAAAACATCATATTTTCCAATTATTCTTTCACTATGGAAGGTTGATCGGAAAATTAACTAAAATAAATAATTTTTAATGGAAACAAACCCATTAATGAATGGAATTTTTATTAACTAACGTATTAAATTAATATAATTTTTTTTTATCATTTTCATTTTATTTGTTTATCATTTATCGTTAATCATCAATTTATCATTAATAATATCATTTAATTTTTATCACTTCCTACTGCACTTGCCCATCCTTAAAAAATCTTTTCAATTACTATTTTGTAGAATTACTTCGTTTGAAACTTTAAATACTTATTCATCTCAAATTCTAAAGCTAGTTTAATAGAGAAATTTTGTCATTAAGACGATGCTATTTTAATATAAAAAGATATTTTGTGAAGGTTATCGTTGCACTGTATGGTGGTCGAAGAATTTCCCATTTATAAGTTTCTGTTGTCTCAATCGTACCTTATATTGTTGAACATTATCCAGTTCACTGATGCTTGTCGTTTGATGGTTAAAAACTATTTCAAAATATGCATCTTACAACAGCAAATGTCTGCATAGATGGTCTGGTTATTTTTGATCATTTTATAATGATCAGTAACTTTCTAAACTGAATCTGTATAAAACATTTTGACTAAATATTGGCTTTGTTGCAGCAGTAGATAAGTACATAATATCTTTTTCTGGTAACATAAGCAGAAAAGAAATACTTTTTATCTCCAGAAATGTTAGTGCTGGCGGTTTTGAAGTAAGAATTAATGTAGAACCAATGAAACAGCGTGACAGTATTTTCTGGCTCATTTCAAATGTTTAATTACTGTTGAATATGCTTAATGAAATCTCTCTGCTTTTTTCCTTAATAATAATATATGGATGTCATACTAATTATCATCATCAACTTCCCCTAGATTTTCATACGTCCTCTAGAATAAAATTTCCATCTCAAAGCATTTTGAATTCTCTTTCGTTCCATTTATATTCCCTAAGAGCATTTGGATACACTGAAACTATCTTATGAGTGCCTTCCACGGCCTTTCCATTAAGACAAAATACAGTAAACATAATACAGGGTGGTCACAACGTCTACAAATTATTATTAAAAAATTACTGTAAAAAACTATTATAACGTGCCATATGGTTATTTCGACATCGATGAATTTCTCACTATTTATGTCAGTAAATTTTAATATGAACACCCTTGGCAGCTCGAAGAATGTCAAGGCGATATTTCAATTATCTCTATGTATTGTTTTACATTCTGATTTCTACATTAACACAGCATCTGTAATCCTGAATTTTAATACATCAATATCTTCAATTGACTTAGAAAACACTCCTCTTTTCATATAACTCCAGAACAAAAAAAAATCTGGCTATGTCTTCATGATGCTTATTTTTGCTATGCCTTCATAATAATAATTGAATAGAAAATCGATAGCATAATTTTGCTATTTTATGGCTTTTATGGCAATCATTATCTAACAAGAATGTGATGCACAGTTCCAGACAGAAAGTTGGACACCAAATTATTGTGTTGCTGCGACTTTTTTCACTTTACAAACCCGCTGATAGTTATCTGTCAGCGATTTAAACCGAGTGATCGTCTCTTGTTTTTTCAGTAGTGCCAACTAGGGCCAAGTGTATGATTTAGCTACTTCATGCGTCACATTCGCTTGCACAACCCCTTTTTGCAGGAGGGCACATTCACACACCTCACAGATAGAACACAGAAGAAGAAGAACCATACCCGAAACGAAACTCGAGGGGTATCGATCATGGGGGAGATGTGCTACCCCTATGCCAGGACGCCGGCAAACATGCAATTTGTTATAAAAAGTGATATGTCGTTATAAAAAAAAAACAATAATATAAAAAAGTGTTGGGATGAAGCGGGCAGACTATTTTTCTGGCGTAGGAATATCTGTGTGATTACGCTTCTTCGTTCCGGCACCATTCCTCCCGCGAACTGCTAAACATGATGCTGTGTGCGTAATTGTCAATATCTATGTTCTTTTCTTTTCGTTTTCTTTGTCTAATAAATGTGCTGTCTTCTAGAACCATGCTGAGATTTATTGAAAAATAACAACAAAAGAAATAGGAAAAGTTTACAGTAATTATAAAATATGCTATTTTTGAATTATTTCAGACAGCTTCTTTACACTTAAGTTTTTGTGAGCTGAAATCTTCCATTACTTTCTGACCAAGATAACAAATAGTATCAAAATATCATTTAAAGTGTTTAAGGGGAAGATACATTATGCATACTTTTATATTGTAAATTCTAAAAGGATTTCATAAAATTATAAACCTGCATTGTTAGCTTTATCTACAAATCATAACTCCAGGTCCATTCAAGCCTCTTGTGAAAAGTCGCACTGATCTTATGGGTCGATTGAAATACTGTAGTTTTTGCATTTTCTTTTGCTTAAAAATATTGCTTTGAAAGAATCACATATATTCTCTTTAATTAATTTTTTTTTCCATTACAGAAATGATCCGAACTTTCTTTTTTTAACTTACGAAGAAATGAAAGAAAATCCTGATACGACAGTCCTTAAAATGGCATCTTTCATAGACAACGAAAAATACGCTGAACCGCTACGAAAAGATTCCGAAAAATTGAACAGTGTCCTGAAATATAGCAGTTTTCAGTACATGAAAGAGATTGCGAATGAAAATTCAGAAGATAAGCCCAAATCGTCTGAAGAACAGAGTTCGAATTCTGATCATTCTGAAAAGACTGATGCATCTAGCCAAATGGGAGAGAATGAATTTAAGAAAGGTAATGCTGGTAAATCTATTTCGGCCAGATTAGTCCGTAAGGGAATTGTTGGAGACTGGAGAAATCATTTCTCGAAGGAACAAAGCAAACGCATGGATGAAAAATTCACTGAAAAGACAAAAGGGACGAATATTGCTGATTTGTGGATTAAATGCATGTAAAAAATGTAATGTACCATCAAATATAATAATTATATTATGTTTTTCTATTTAATATTTTAAAAAGTATTTTTTTTATTATTATTATTTGTGTACTACGATGAAAAATTTAAATATTATGAATAAAATTATAAAAAATGATAAAAAAGTAACTGTTATTCTCTTTATTTCTAACATTATGATAAAAAAGTAACTGGTAATTCTCTTTATTTCTAGGATTTTGATACAAAAAGTAACTGTTATTCTTTTTATTTCTAACATTATGATAAAAAAGTGACTGTTATTCTCTTTATTTCTAGGATTATGATAAAGAAGTAACTGTTATTCTCTTTATTTCTAGGATTATGATAAAAAAGTAACTGTTATTCTCTTTATTTCTAGGATTATTTCTCATGAAAATAACCAATAAAATTATATATGGAAAAGAACTTTTGCTTGTATTTTCCATCTCATTTCGCTTGAGCGTTCCAATTCTAATCAGCAAGGTATTCTTCCATTCACTTTCTCGTATATTTACGCATTATGGCACGTTTCGTTTTTCATAGTACAGTGTTGGAAATAATATGGATTTAGGGTGAGTTCCTTTTCAAAGATTAGGCCAATACTAATAGAAGAAACTACTTAACGAATTTCGTTTGACTAAGTCGTTGCATTTTTGAATTATAGCGTTCACTTGTTATCAGTTATATAGACTGACAAACGGTCAATCCTTCAGTCCTTAAAACAGATCTACATTTTTAAAGATAACTCGATGTATTTGATTTTATAGATTTAACTGTTTGTGGTTTTGAGTTATCGTTTGAACATTGGACATGGATAAACAAGCTACGCTTGGACGGATTTAGTCCAAAATTAGACAGAAATTTGTAAATTTGTTGAAAAGATCACATTTTAAATTTAGTTCCTCTAGTTCGTTAAGCTTAGGAGTTATTCGTATTCGCAGACCGAGAGGTACTCTGGCGTAATTCTAAAAAGTGTTTTTCGGATTCCCAGAGATCTAAACTGTATAAAATCATCAAAGATTTTAGATCAAATGTTTTGATTATTACAATATTTTCCCTTTGTATGTTTCGTATAAGAGCATGTTAAAGATAACAAACAATGTCTGCAGTAATTTACCAAATAAGGAAAAAGCAGATAATTAAAAACAGATAATGTGTTTATGTAATTCGATAGCTTGAATCTCGCTTTCTATATGACACAAAATAAAATATCATTAGTAATTACATTAAGCAATGTATCTGTGAACTTTTACAACAAAACAGAGGAATTTTGAAGATAAATACTATTGCCTATTCATGCAGTACTGTATTTCACTCACACAAGCATCCCATTTCATATTTCATTAGAAGGTGGGAAAATACCGAAGTAACAAACTGGCCATTGCTATTACCATAGGAATGAAGTTAAAAATTATCGTACAACGCTATTCACACATCAGTACAGTTAAAAAAAACTGTAGTCGAATGCTGTTCACACAATATTAAAGTTAAAAATTATATTATGATGTTATTCACACAGCAATAAAGTTAAAAATTATAGTAGAATGCTATTCATACAACAATAACATTAAAAATTATAGTATAATGCTTTTCACACAGTATTAAAGTTAAAAATTATGGTCAATGCTATTCACACAGCAATAAAGTTACAAATTATGGTACAATACTATTCACACAACAATAAAATTTTAAAAAATTTAAATACTATTCATACTAAAAAATAGTTAAACGGAATTATAGTTAAAGAAACTGCTTATAATTTTCACAATAGTTCTAGATTATTTCAGAACAAAATATTCATTCGAATATAAATCATTTGTATAAATAGTTAATGTAATATTTAGATGAAGAGAATGTGTAAGTTGTGTAATAGGAAATAAAATGAAACTCCTACGTTCATAATTTCTCAAATTTTTATCAGAAATATACGTAAGAATAAAATAAAAAGGATAAAGAGAATTAGCCAATATATGTACCACGACTGCTTGGCGAAATTTCAAATAAGCTTTCAAATGACGCTTTACACTTATTTCTTTATTCTCTTTTATACAATATACCTTTATTTTGTATTGTTTTTTAATAGAATTTCCGTCTCGAAATGTTTCGTCACATTATTGAAATCAATTTAGAATTTTAGTTTTAAAAAGTAAATACTATTGATGACAAATATAATTTTTAAAATTTTGTTTCAAAACAGAATACTTCCTGATAAAACTATTTCTTAATATTTTTGCTTTAAATTAAAACCACTTAGAATTCTAAATTCTTGCACGCAAAATTGGTGAGTCTATGTAAACAATTAAAGAGTGTTTAAACAGAAGTTTTGTAATAAATTCGTAATGTATCTGCTTTAAACTGAATTCTTGAGATATTGTCTTGAAGTTCTTCACACGGTAAGTTTTGATTTTCCTTCCTGTTATCTACCTAAAATCTATCTCAAACTGCTTTTTCAATGCATTAAAAATCCTTCTTGTTTGCACTTTCTTGTTCAACACGAAATTCAACATTTCTAATGCATTTTTTTTTTTTCATTTTTACAATAAATTGTTGCGAAAATGAAAATTTTAACTTCGAGATTTGTATGAATTTTGATGTTAAAGACCTCCATCAATTCTAAACAAGAATTGCTGGAAGGTTCACTAGCATATCTGTCTGTCTGTGCTTGATAATCATATTGTGCGATTTTTACACTAGAATGGTAGAACTACATCTGGGCGAGAATTGGTATATTTCTAAAACATATATTCAGTTTTCATTAAACCGAAAAAGCATTATATTTTTTAAAAGAAATGCCAACACATTGTATTAAAGTATTTATAAACATTCTTAACTATTTAAATCATTTACCTACGCACTTCAACTTAAGGAAAACATTATATGCATTCTTACATTCTTAATTATTTAAATCATTTACCTACGCACTTCGACTTAAGGAAAACATTATAGGAAATCTTACTTCTTACATTCTTAACTATTTAAATGATTTATCTACTCTCTTCGACTTAAGGAAAACATTATAGGAAATCTTACTTCTTACATTCTTAACTATTTAAATCATTTACATACGCACTTCGACTTAAGGAAAACATTGTAGGCATTCTTACTTCTTCCATTCTTAACTATTTAAATCATTTACATACGCACTTCGACTTAAGGAAAACATTACAGACATTCTTACTTCTTCCATTCTTAACTATTTAAATCATTTACATACGCACTTCGACTTAAGGAAAACATTACAGACATTCTTACTTCTTCCATTCTTAACTATTTAAATCATTTACATACGCACTTCGACTTAAGGAAAACATTACAGGCATTCTTACTTCTTACATTCTTAACTATTTAAATCATTTACATACGCACTTCGACTTAAGGAAAACATTGTAGGCATTCTTACTTCTTCCGTTCTTAACTATTTAAATCATTTACATACGCACTTCGACTTAAGGAAAACATTATAGGCATTCTTACTTCTTCCATTCTTAACTATTTAAATCATTTACATACGCACTTCGACTTAAGGAAAACATTATAGGCATTCTTACTTCTTCCATTCTTAATTATTTAAATCATTTACCTACGCACTTCGACTTAAAGAAAACATTATAGGCATTCTTACTTTCTCGTACACGAAGTATAAGGATAATTTTATAATCGTCAAAAAATTCGAAGTCGATATTTTGATAGATCTTCATGCTTCAGACCTCCCGGAATTCTGACATTATGTCTGTAAACATTATAACTAAAAATGCTTATAGCTACATCGATGAAATTTGGTATTTGAACTTAAGATCAAATTTATGCATTTCAATCAAATTTTGGACGGATTTCATTAAGAAAAATCTTTCTGTCTGTCTGTCAGAGAACAAGTGAACACGGTAATTACAAACCAAGAAGATCTAGACAGAAATAATTTAGTACACAAATTTAACATTTAAAATGTAAATTCTCATCAAATCTGTCAAAGGGTTGACCGTTTGTTAGTTCGCATGCATGTAACACAATAACTCATAAATGCAATGACTTCAATAAAATTCGTATTTGATTTTATGACTACTGTTGTAGTTTCATGCCAAATTTTGGCTTCTATCGGTCGGAAAAAAGGTGTCCAAAATACGTATTTGCAGAATATATTCAGTAAAAATACAAGATTCGTGCCAGAGATCTATAGTTCATAATTATTGTTCGCCAATGCCATGCAAAGTATTCGTGGCCGTACCCTCGGTCTAGAATTTTGTCTTTATTTGGTTATTTTCTGCATTTATTACTCTTGTCGCTTCTGTGAAACTATTAAATACATTATTTGTGTACAATTAATGATGTATATCTGGATAGAACTACATTATAATGCTTGCAGCTAAATCTGTATATTACGAATTACAATGTCTAAGTAGCGCGTGGCGCTGTATGTATTCACTTTCATATGAACATACTACATGCTATTTCTTGTATATTGCTCACTTCTGTTAATATGTCGTGCCATAAACACGTGTGTTTGACAGCTTTGGAATTTTCTCTTAACCAAAAATAACATGATATGCAGGTTAGTTGCATTAAAGATGTTATATAATTAGAAGTTGAGTTTTAAAATAATATAAAAACAGACGCATCAATCTAAAAAAATTACAATGCTCCTTGAATATTCTTTTTTAAAAAATTGTGGGAGGCAAATGAAAATAAAAGCAAAGTCATCAAACTGACAGCGCAGAAAACATAATTTTTTTAAACTTAAAAAATTGAATAAAAAAATTTTTATAAAGTTTTTAAAGTCATCATATAAAGCAACAAATTTAAAAATTAAAAGATGGCTGTAGCCAAATGTTTAAAAATACCGTTTTCATGATATAATATCGTAATAGAATAAGAAAATGGTTTTGTACCTTGAAAACATACATTTGGTCAAAAATCAAAGACAAATCAATAGTTTTAGATGAAAGAATGTATTAATTTCATCTTTTTTTCAAGTAATCTTGACTCTAATACGCTCTCATATCCAAAAATGATTTTTTCAAATAGGGAAATTTATTAAAATCTCGAAATATTTTGGCAATTTCAAAATTTGTTTTATTTAATATGGAATATGATAAACCGAAAAATACAAGTACGAAATTTTCAATATTGAAAAAAAGTTCTTACACTTTGCTTACGTCACACAATGAACAGTGATGTAATATTTGTTGAACAGAATGGTCAATTTATTCAATTTCCTGTCTTGTCATATGATCAAAATCGTTTGCATCTCCATGACAAATAGTTTCCATACATCTTGTTCTGTAACCGCTTCAACGAAATCGAACTTCATTTGAAAAAAAGGTACCATTTTTTTCTACACTTTCTTTGACAGCATTTTATTAATTATGTTTTAAAGACATAACATTATTGGATAGAATTTCTGATTAAATTCAAAAATATTTCGAAGCACATAAGATTGAGATACTTTGTAATGAAATATTTCTTTTCTTTTTTTTATTTGAGGTGTAAATTAAAATCACAATTAATAATACTATGATTACAATTCACTACATCTAAATTTTCGAACATCTAATTTCTACATTTAACTTCGCATGTTATTTAACACTACAAATTTGACATATCTCATACGGACATAAATTGATATCATTCTTTAAATTCAAAATAATATTAAATATGTTCCTTATAATATGATTAATTCATTTAATATCTTTGAAGTGTCAGTGCTTTGTCTGCTTGTATATATATTACTACATGAGGGACAAACATTAACTAGCTCGAGCATTTAACTACGTGAAGGAAGAGTTAAATCGTTGCTGCCATGGGAAAATGTTCATGGAGTAGTTGCTATTCATATGTTGATGTTACTATTTTTCTCTCCAATTTATATAAAACAAAAATTTTCCAATTCAGTCATTAATAATTTGTATTCAAGTTCTCAGCAATTGACAATGGCTGAAAAATGGAATTTTTGATAACAAAATTTATGGCATATATAAATTTTATAAAATCTCTTTCTACAACCACTGATGAGATGAACGGAAAACTATTTTATAATGACTCAATTATGCCTCACTTATTACATGTTTATTGTTATTTTCATTATAGTGCTCACATAGTCATGAATAGATAAACTGGTAATCGCCCTTTGACTGGATTTGGTCTAAAATTCTTGCCTCAAGATTAGATATTATTGTTTTCAAAACTTTGCAATGAATTTTTTTAAGCGATAAGCTTTTTTAAACTGATAAAGATTTTAAAAACTATTTTTTTAAATGTTATGAAATATGAAATAAACGTTTTTCTAGAAAATTTTTATAGTTTAATTAACTTTATTCTTTAAATTTTATCTAAAATTTCATGCTCCAGTATAATTATCTGAAATGATGGCAAAATAAATAAATGAGTAAATAATTCAGAAGTCATATCTACTCTTCTTTTCCTATTTATGCACTCATATGAGGATGCCATCTATCACTTCTAGTCAAAAATGATTTTGCCTATATATATAATTAACCACTCTCTATTGTTATATATAAAGATAATCTAAAAAGACACAAAATTTATTGTTTCGGTGTTGTTTTCGAATTTCTTACTTTTGCACTATTCAGAGATAATAATTTTTAAGGACGAAAGGCATTGGTAAACCGTTCTTAATATTCAAAAAAACTATAAATTTAATAGTTTTGCCATAAACTTTTCCTGACTGCAACAACTATTTTTGAATTTAATTCTTAATAAT
Source organism: Argiope bruennichi (assembly GCF_947563725.1). Taxonomy (NCBI): domain Eukaryota; kingdom Metazoa; phylum Arthropoda; class Arachnida; order Araneae; family Araneidae; genus Argiope; species Argiope bruennichi. The sequence goes on from NC_079154.1 coordinate 114,884,489, forward strand.
AATGCATAGGTATATCATATAAGAAATATCTCCATGAGAATAATTGTCACGCAGTAAATGAAAATGCATGCGATATTCTTCGCTGACACCAATGGAAACATTTCTAATATTTTTGTTGTTAATGCAACTTATTTTGCAAGTAACTACATAGATCATTTTCTGTTTATTATATAATTAAGAAGACAGAATATATATTCCTTTATATCTGAAATTTAATACAAATCAACAATATTACTGTCAAAACCATTTTCCAAATTTCATGCATCTTGTGGTTTGGAAATATTCTATTTACATCGACAAACGAGCAGACAGTCGGACCCATTGGCGGATTTCGCCCAAGTTTTAACAGAAATATATTGGACACAAAATACAAATACACAAAAAATTGGACACAAAAACTACATGTATCATTCATTTGAATATCAGCCTTTAAAGGCTTGGAAATAGGAGGTTGGGATGTGTAACAGCAATGGTTGTAATTCTCTATTTTCAGATGTAAACACCGGGTAAATGCGTCAACATATACACATTATAAAAATAAATCATAATAAAAAAAAAGAAAGTTTCAGTCCATTTGCAGTTGTAGTACAGTGTCATTGATGCTGTTCAATCCATATTTTTTCTAGACAATAAACATGCAAGCACAATTAAAAAAACCATGGAGCTTTTTGGATTATTTTGGTAACAAGATCATTTACCAAATTTCAAATACCTAACTCACTGTTTTTTTCAATTCCTACTATTAGTTCACACTTTCCCTATATATATATATATATATATATATATATATATATATATATAATGAATTTCGTCAAATCCTGTTGACTAAATAATATGTAACATATTTTGATTGAAGTAGAGTGCAGGTTCGAAACAGTGAAGAGACTTGGTATTTTTAATTATCTTTTTATTCTATTCCGAGTGGCAGGCATGATTATATACAAGAAAACGCACCGTGGCACAAAACAGAAGAGTGAAAAAAGGGTAAACAGATGATCACTAGCCTTATATAACATTGGATTTCTGGCCAGGAGCCAATTCAATACACACGTGACCTTTGACACCTTTTGAAGGGTAAAAGTATCACTTTCATTTAATATGTAGTACTGATAGCGTATTATTTTTACAAAGGTATTAATTAAACCGAAAGTGAAATTGGATCACGAAATAAGAGAATATTTTAGAATGAAGTTACTATGGGCTAAATTAAGATAAAATATTGGAAATTAATTAAATTGAAATTAGAATTAAAATATCATTGCATTTATATATATATATATATATATATATAATACTTTTGTATATATATATATATATATATTTCCTATTAACTTGATTCTAATACTTTTGTATATATATATATATCTTGTTCAAATTTTCAATCTTTAATAAAATACTTTTTATTTATCCACTCAAGTTCAAATATATATTTTTTTAAACTTGTTGTTAATACAGTTTTTTTTTAAATATTAATTAATTAACTAAATTTGTCCAGTAATTTCTATTTGGTTGCCAAAGTCTCCAAATAGTAGCCAAGTTTGTCGCCAAGCTCTGAGATTACTGACACGACATCCGATTATAAATAATATAAGATATATATAAATAATATAAGAAAATAAGTAGGAATTCAATTTGAAAAAATTTTACTATTTAATATTGTAATTCTGTCATATGTATATACATATTTATATTAATTGTAATTATTTAATAAAAAGTAACTAAAATAATTTTTTTTGTTGACCTAAGTAGAAATTGACTTACATTTTTTTATGTATTACTTTTTTCTTCTTTTTTGTTGTTGTTAATTATAATGTTCACATACTCATGAATATGCAGACAGATTGATAATCAAATCTTTCACTGAATTTAGTCTAAAAGTTGACAGATATTTACAGTTATGTTAATAAAATTACATATCAGTTCAGTCCTTCTAATACTTTTTATTTCGTCCATAAATTTGGAAAGGCTTTAAAAATATGGAGATATATCAAAATCTCGATGTCAAAAATATTAGCGATTACAATATTTTCTTTCTCAGTACTTCACCTACATAGAAGTCTTAAAATTTCGAGGTCGAATGTTACGATGATAACACAACTTCGCATTCGCGGTTTGATGATAACGCTACTTTCTAAATAAACAATTAATCGGAGACATAAATGAATGATGAATAAAAAAAAAACATTTCCAGAAACTTTCTGATCTAAAAAATACTTAGTTTCAAACTTATTTTGTTTATAAAGATTTAATCTTTCCTTATTTAAATGCTTCATTTTATGACGAAATCGCATATGCGATATGTAATACAAAAATAATGAGTAATAATTATTCCAAAAATAATCAAATTAATTGACACATGACTTATCTCATCAAAAGAAAGAGCAGATTTCTGCTGTTTCATTCTCTAATACACTTCGATTTATTAGTTTTATATGTCTGTTATCTCACCCATTCTTTATAGAGGTCGTTTGGGCGGGTTTTTCAACACTGATATGCGGAGTTTTATCAAAAAAATTTGATTAGCTTTGATTGCGGGACAGTTAAGAATTCAGTAATGCATTCAGTGCCTATATAATGGAGTAATGTACACTACGTCTTATTTAGCAGAAAGACAATCCACCAAAAAGAACTGCAGGTGTAAAATTTGCCTCGATATTCCTAGGTAAGATAAGGATTTAGAATATTAAATGTTTATTTCATTCGTAAACTAGCTGCCTTTGGCAACCTACTGATTCCCCGAGAATTAATGGTTACGTTTAAATTCATTTGAATTTCTTATACATAAATTTTTCTATATTTGTTGTGTATAATTATATATATTTGCTATACGTATAGTTCCTTTAGCAACGTATTTTTAAAATTATGATAGTAATTAAGGTCGTGTATTATGAACATTACCCTCTTTAAAGGAATCAAGCCATACAGCGTCACATCAAGCTTGAAAATATTAAAATGATGTTCTATTGTCCAAAATACATAAAATTTTGGAACTCTAGCATATTAATTTTTCTAGCTGGCAAACAAAATTTTGGAGTTCGACCGATTTTGAGGTAAATAACAGCTATGGTGTCACAGTTCTACGTCAACCTTTTAAAAACGCATCTACTTTCAAAGAAGCATACGTAATAATAAAGCAATGCTGGTAAAAGCAGGTCAACCTTTTAAAAACGCATCTGCTTTCAAAGAAACATACATAATAATAAAGCAATACTTGTAAAAGCAGGTCATTAAAAACGCACCTGCTTTCAAAGAAACATACATAATAATAATGCAAGACTGGTAAAAGCAGGTAAAAAAAATATATGCGATTAAAAGATGATGATGAAAATTGCCTTTTATGCTTTATTCATTGCCTACGCGATTTTGAGTTTCAAAATCCCCTAACTAAAACAACATTATGTTCTCACATGATAAAAGTATGTAAAGATTATCCTGTTTCATTTTTTTAAATTAGTTTCAATTCGTTGTCTGTGACTACATTCGAGATTAATTTTTTTGAAAAACGTTCGAAAATAGTTATATTTTTAAATATTTGCTTAAAAAATATTGAAAAATCATCTATGGAAACAAAATATACCACTTAAATAAAAAAAATTTTTTTTTTTTATTAGAAGAAAATTTTTTTAGTTTTGGCTAAAAAGAGGTACAAAGCAAAAATCTTCTGGTTTAAAGGTTTATCAGATTACTTACTCAAAATTTTGCAAATAGCTTAAGAAATATATTATACAGTTCTTGAACTAAAAAATAATCTGAGTTTCTATCCATTCTATGGATATGTCCATATGGATCCTATCCATGGGTTTCTATAATAAATAATAATTTTTTCAATTTTTTTCGCATTGTTCATCACTAAAACAATTATAAAATATTTCTAAATGAATAGAATTACTTATTCTCTTGTTCAGGAATTACAGAACGTATTGAGAAATTATTAATCCCCAATTTGAACAAAAAATATGCATTATATTTTATTTTATGAGTTTTTCCATAAGAAAACTCTATTATATTTTGTATTTGAGAAAACAACATCTAAAAATGTAAAACAGCATTAAAATATACATAAATGCAATATGAAAATAATTGTAACTTCCAAAAAATAGACGTAGATACAAAATTCTAAAGAAACTTATTCAAACATTAAAAACATTAAATAATAAAAAAATTCAGAATTTCGAAAAAAAACGACTTTTTAACGTAGTCAATTTCTTTAACAAAAAAGTGTTTTAAGGCAATTCTTAGTAGTAGAATGAATGCTATTAGTAAAATAATTAATTTTATTGAACAATTTTATAATCTTTATCTTCAAATGTATTTAGCACAAAAATATAATTGTTATAATTGCAATTATCATGATTGATTCTGGAATAATTTTTGATTACTCAACTACAGCAAACTCGACTTGATTATTTTTATCAAACCAATCGTAAATATTATTTTCTTTGTTTCATTCTAATAAAACTGAAATATCAATAAAGTAATGAAATGCACAGCAAGGCGCAACATTTTAAAAAATAAATCAAAATAAGACAGCGAAATGTTATTCTTAAATATATTTTAATAATGTCGCTCATATACGAATGGATAAATTTGTTTTTGCTTTTTTAATTTATTAATTCTTCGTTTTTTTTATACTAAAAATATCGTTTTCCAATTTTCTGGAAGAGACTGAATTTAATATTTCTTATCTATACAAAATTTTCAAACTATCCAAAACATCAAATCAAATTTTAAGGAAATTCTAAAAATTATTTTATAAATAACATATGAAAACAAACAAAACTACATTTTGCAATAAAATTGATCTTCAAAGTAAGTTATTTAGAAAAAAAAGTTAAAACCTTTCTTTTATAAAATTTTAAACAGTTATTCAGTTATACTCTGATATTTTTTTTTTCAAAATATAATTTTATCGCTATTAATGCGTTTCTGAAAAAAAGTCAAACAAAAAATAAAATTCATTTTCCATGGAAGTGATTATGGTAAAAAGATATTAATTATTTAGTTAGCTTAAATAGTTTCTGAGGTTTGATATTTCATCATCGAATTTACTTACTTCAGAGGTTAATGATTTGCGAAACCTGTATTCCTGGGTACTCGGAAAATGACCTTGCAATGGCGGGAAAAACAAAATAAAAAGGTTAAAGTGTTTTATTTTTCCCTAGAATTTTTTCTTCAAAGTTCATACGAAAAATGAAAGCTGTAGTAGTAGCATAATTATTTATATTACTTTAGTTGTGGAAGTCTGGAGTAATTTGATTAAAAGTTTATTGTTCTAACCTCATAAATCATTAATAGGTCTAATCTTTGATTACACTAAATGCCATTAATTGAGGGTAGATCTAATGGTTAAGAGATTCCATACAGGCATAAATACTATTTCATGTAAATAATGTTTTACAAAATGCAATTTTTAATACAAAACAGGGGAAATATTCTGGGATAAATAGTTTTCATGAAACTATTTGCAGATAAATGACCAAATTAATTCAAATAAATTTGCAAATAATGACCATACAAATAAATGACTTCCTTATAGACACAGGTAAGAGAATTTACGTTGATGCTATTTTGGCTCTCTGAGATCAAAGCAACATCAACACAACATAACGTATTCAATAATTTACAAGCTGTACAATAAGAAGCGCGTTCAAGAACCACTTATCAAACGCGACTTTCTTGCTCTACTTCTACATTGTTTCAAGCGAAATTTTTAAACGATTCTGCTGACGACACTTTGGAAGTTGCATCTGAAAGCCTTTTATTCAATTTAACTCATAGGTGAAATCAGTTTCACTGGAAGAATTCGAAAATTGCCTTCTGTTATGTGTCAGCAGAGCCTCCATTGGTGCTTCGTCCTTAACTATTTCAAGGTCTGTATAAAAGATGGCAAACAAGGAGGAATAGCTAAAATAATTGGCACTCGGGTTGTTATTAGTGATTTAACAAATGTATATAAGGTTGTTTTTTTTGGGGGGGGGGGATTCTGCCACTTTAAAAATCGAATGCAGTGAAGTTTCTTTGATGAATTCTTGAGCTTTGATCATTTATATTCCCTCTACCCCACTGTCGCATCACTGTTGACAGCAAGAAGAAATTTTTCCCTCTTTCAGAAACATCCTCAGTTACTCAGTTAGAGCTGTCAATGGAGACGCTATCGTTCCACATTCCTATTCTAGAGTTAATTCTTTTTCTAAAATTATCTAGATGATGTTTTCCCCCTATTTGTTTTCTGAAAATGAAGTGAATCAAAACGGGCAACAGCAACTCTTGCTGACTCTAGTCTTCTCCAAAGTTAGTTCTTCTCCAAATTCCATGACTCGAATTTAGTTCATAACTTTTATATATAAAAAAGTCCTCTTGCGCATAACATAACAGAGGTCTAACTAGAAGAACTAGAGAAGAAAGCAACTGGCTGGTCAATTCACCCTTGACAGCATCTTGATCCCAACCAAATCTCATTGGAAGATGAAGGAATAAATATATCCCAGATGAACAATATCAATATCTTCATGGACATGGAGTTGGAGCTGCGTTTCGTGTCCTGATCAATGATTCCTGGTCCTACCATTGGTCTGCCAAATTGAATGACAAAAATACTGTTTTTCAATCTGAACTCACCGCACTTCATAAAGCAGTAAAATATGCATCTCAGTTTTCAAGCAACAGCACTTTTAAAATACATGTTGGCAATAGAGCTAGTATCATGGCATCCTCTAATCCAAAGAGTACAAACTAAATAGCAAAAGAAATTTTTGGTGCCCTGCTTTCAAATCCAACAATGAAAGTCTCATGGGTTAAAGAGCATGCAGGCAATATAGGTAATGAAAAAGCGGACCAACTGGTGAAGGACGCAGAAATGGGCAATTTTAATTGCAAACAAAGCTTCCTAAACCACATATAAAAGCCTTGCTCCGGAAAGACATATTAGATGAATGGCAAGGATATTGGAGCAATGGTGACACAGGCGGAAAAAATTTTAATATCATGTCTTCAGTCAACCTTCATTTCACTAACTGGATCAGATAGGATAGTATTTTCTTCTCAGAACACGGCCCTTTTCCTGCCTACCTCAAAAGGTTCAATATCTCTGAGAGTGACCAGTTCAGTTGCGGTCGGTGGGATTGGCACGGCACTTCATTATGCTACGGAATGCATCCTCACAATCTCTTGGCATATGAAAAAACCATCACCAAGCCATGAACAAGAATGGCTGAAGAGAGTCACCAGCAACTTTCTTTCCAGGCAAAAAATCCACATTATAATTAAATTTATAAGTGAAAATAGAAATCTATTCTTGCCTCCCTAGCTCTGAACATCAAGTGTCATACTAAGAAAGGTTAAGGGAGGAAAAAGCACCGCAATCTCCTATCATACATTTCAATCAAACAGATTTTTTCTTCTTTCCCATTAACCAAATTATTTTCCCTTCTTATTTCTAAAACTGCATCCTCTTCTACAATGTCATAAAAATAAGTGAACGTAGAATATATGTATATTTTTACACATTTTATTTCTCAGCATATTATCATTTCAAATAATTCTTCTAAATTGAAAATATCTGTAAACGATTTTCATCTCAATATAATTTCTTGTATGCTTGCAAATTCTGTAAATAGTTGGTTTTGTTTTTTTTCTACTGTAAATATTTTGGTACTTAAATAAAATTCCCTTAACATGCCCACCAAACCGTTCAGTGACCAGAATGGTCACGGATACAGGGATATGAGACGGCGTTTTGTTCTGTGTATAAAAGTACATGATATAGCTCACTCTATCCTTTCTCTTTCTTTGCACAGGGCATCCCAAAAAAATCATTTTCTAACTCTCAGAGAAATCAAGCCAACAAAATCTTGTAGAATTTGCAGTAAATTCTCAAAGGTTTTGTCACCTGAAAAAATACAAGCTTCGCACATTGTTTTTCATTCTACTTGCTCAAAGCTGGTGCAGTTTCTTATTCTCTGTCAATTTATTGACAGAGAATTCATTTGAGAGCCCACCCTTGTGTTACCAATCGCAGTTTTTACTGCAAAAATGGACATGTTTCTTTAAACTTGAATTGCTTTTTAAAGCTTGTAGATGATTTTCGGGATATCTTATATATTTAATCATATTTTCTCAGAGGTTCAATAAAATCGTACTTTTTAAAACAAAATTGATACATGAGTCTCTCGGCCCTGTTAGACAACATATTTACTCTTTTGCAGTCCCAGAATGGCCAACGAAGAAGAAAAGAAGATCCTACCCGATTATCAGGACACAGGCTATGGATTCAAGATCGCAAAAATGTTTTCGATGGATGCTTTCAAATCTGCCCTGGAGTACAAACCTCGCCCCGATGACCTGTTCATCGTCACTTACCCCAAATGTGGAACCACCTGGGTACAGAACATAGTGGGCTGCATCTTCCGGGAAGGAAAGCCCTTCACATCGGCTATCGAATTTCTCACAGGTACTCCTTTCTTGGAGATGGCAGGGGCAGAGGCTGCAAAAACCATGAAGAGGCCCGGAGCAATCAAGCTGCACCTTCCCTTTCATCTGACACCATACTCTAAAGAAGCCAAATACATATTTGTGGCGAGAAATCCAAAAGTAAGTTACTCTCAGTTAGTTTTTAATGATTTATTCTAAACTTATCGATACTAAGACGTTGAAATCATATTGCCAGATTCCTGCGACATTTGAAGTAAAATTTTGACAAAATCTCCAGATTGCGTCAAGATGATCGCATTTGCATATCAGGTGGAAAGCAAGCGTCGTTCCCTTCTCTTTGCCTCAATTATCTATATTAAATGGAAAACTTTTAAAGTTAACAATTATGTTTCTATAAATGGAAAATAGTATTGTATTTCTCTGTAGTTTCCTATGCTATAAAATAGCTTATAAATAATTGCAAAAAAAACTGAATGCATTAAATGCATTCAGTTTTAATAACTGAATGCATTTAATGCATTCAGTTATTAAATGCATTAGCAATGGAACCAAACATCTTTATATGCATTTTCGATCACTATTATAAACTGTACTCAAGTCCTTGCAACCTGTCGATAAAAATTGAACTGATTACAATCCATAGTTATGTAATAATTAATCTTTGAAATATATTATTTTAAACAAATATTTTCTATGATATTTTTTAAAAAGTCACGTTCCAGAACAAGTATTTAAAAGATGCGTCTTTATTTCACGATTGCGTCCATTTAAGAAATGGTAATAAAAATATTTTTGATCTATAAACATATAAAAATAAACAACTTCGACAAAAGCTATTTGCCCACCATCGATATATTTAAAATAATTGGCAAAACCAAAGAATCAATTCTTCATCCCCGAGTATTGATTATATATAATTCATATTTATTTTATTTGAGACCTCATAACTTTTAGATAGGGCATCAGTTGTAGTTTGGCCGTCATCACCTTTTATTTTCGATAGAAATCTCAAAAATACTATCGCACTGTACAATCCCTATTTAATGAAAACCTTGGCTTAGTATCATAATCACAACTTTATGTTTTCATCATTTTATATTTCGTATAAAAACTCATGGGCGCCACAGGCATCAGCAGCCGTTTTTACCGCTTTCATCTTCTAGAGATATTGCAACCTCAACAGATTTCACCAATTTTTAACTATGAGGATAAGATATGTTTTATGGTCGACAAGACCGTATTAATATTACTAATATTATGAGAGAACAGAACAGTCACCGAAAAAATTAATTTAATCATGTCAATCAACTTTTGATAAACTGCATTTTATCACAACAAAGTAAAATATTATTAAAAACCATATTTGCTCAACAATAATAGAACATTCAGAATAATCAGCTGAGCTTGTGAAGTGGTGAAATGAATTGACACAGAAAATAGATGAAATCGATTCAGTTGTTGAGGTTTGAGACTTTTCAATATCTCTCAAAAATGGAGGGAGCACATGATCATTGCGCATACTTTTATGGCCCATGAGTTTTCATATGAAAAAAAAATCTGCGAAATCGGTGCGGTAGTTGAGGGTGCTCAATTGGTCCTTTGATTCTTCCTTTTTATTTGAAATATATAGATATTAAAATAAATGATATCGAAGTGACATGAAATTAACATTTTTTTATAACAGCTGAGGGGAAAAAAAAGAACTTTATAATATTTTCTACTCTCGCAAAGAAACGAAGTATTGTGTTTCTTACTTCTTCCTATACGAATCCTCCGAAAAAAAAAACACTGTAATCAGCAAAATATGTTGCACATTTATTTATAAAGTGACATAAGACAATAATTTGAAAAAAATACAATCTGTAAAGTGGTTTTAACAAAAAACAGTTGTGTAATTAATCGGCAAACCTCAGGAAAATTATTCAGTATAATGTAATAAAAGCCAATATTCAGCTGAACAATGTGTTATTCTGGTCAAATCACTGACCTTGTATATGAAGAGTGGAGAGGAGGAGGCTTTAAGATAAAGAGTGACATAATTGCACTGTTACAACATACTACTTGACCTTGGTTCAATTTTGATGTTTGATATAAAATTATTTACCCCATTCCTTATCATGACCATAACTCAAAAATAAGATTTATTTTTAGAGTCATGTTAAAAATAAGTATATATTCCTCATCGTAGAGCTCTTTAAATCTGTAAAAAAGCTTTTAGAATTTTGTCCGTGTGCATATAAATATAATAACTTAAAAAACGCAAAGAACTAGATGAATAAAATTTGTATTGGGGGGGGGGGGGTCTTCAACTCCACACTGTATATATGTATCATATTGTGGTCTAAAATGTCAACTTGAAAAAATGATGCTTCACAATATTATATTTTCTTCATTATTGAAACAAAGTATAGCTATATTTACAAAAATTACTATTTTATATTGTTTATACAAATTACATATTTACATTGTTATTCATGGTGATTTTAAATACAAATTCAACAATCATTTCTTTTATTTACCTGTCCTTTTCAATTTTGTCAAGTAAAAGCATAAAGGCTTAAATTGTTAATTTGTACACACCATATCAAAGCTATTATTAGAAATAAATTTTTTAAACTACTCTGGATAATGATTCATTTATCAAAAATGCATCATTCAATAAATAAAGTTTTTTTTTTTTTTTTTTTTTTTCATTTTTGAATGCTGTAAAAGTATTTTTTCTTTATATAGAAATTTCGAAATTTACCGTCGGAAATCATAAAAATTACAAAATGAAAAATATGATTCTAAAAATCGATGGCAACAGTCATTATAGATAATTTTAAATTATTTTATTTTATTTTTTCCTATCAAGTGCAAACATTAGCTTTCAAATCTCGAAGACCACAGAAACATCCTTTAGTGAAAATACATGAAAAAGAAGAATAAAAATATTTTGAATGTTCGAATAAATATCTGTTCACCATATTATTTTAATTAATGAGTAGCTTTCTTTGGCTAAACTTTGATTATGTAGTCATTTGGCGCCTTGCGAGGTTGGCAATTTTTCGGTGGAGCTTTTGCTACCGTTACGCTATTGTTGCCGTTCGTGCCACATTCAGCCTTCACTAAAATTTGGCGATAAACTTTTTTATCGCCAAAATGACTGTATATCAAAGTGTTCCCTTTCTTTTTACTTTTTTGTATTGAAAAATGATTTGATTAATTTAAAACTGTAATCATCTGTAAATGAGGTGTTTGATTTCTAAGCTGAATGAATGTATTGAACTTTTCAGAGGTAAATGACATGAAAACATTGACCTTTTTAATACTTTTTTTCGACAGGATTGTGTCGTCTCTTTCTATCACCATACTCGAAATATCGTTGGCTACAAATTCAAGAACGGCAAGTTCGACGACTACTTTGAATTGTTCATGAAAGGAGAAGTGGATTTCGGAGACTATTTCGATTGCTTGCTGTCCTGGTACGAGCACCGAAACGATCCAAATGTGCTCTTCATAACTTACGAACAACTCAAAGAAGACACAAAAAAGTATACACTGAAAATAGCCGAATTCATGGGTGAAAAGTACAAGGTAAATGTTGCTGAAGTCTTCGTTCATATAAAAGTAAGGTACGACCGGAGTTTAACCCTCTGCTTGATGCAATTTTCAAAAATCGCCAACTCGCCAATAACGGTCTTGTGCCGTGTTTTGCGAAATATTCAAAAGCGAGGGAGCAGATGTCCAACCATGGCGTATAATAAAGGTGAAAGATAATAGGTTTGCCAGTCTGGAGGTTACCAGCTTTGGCGCATTATAGCAAATTGGCGAAGAAGGGGGTTAAACTCCGGTTCACTCAAAAATAATTCTGTAAATGAATTTTTTGGCATTCATTATCTCCCATTTAAAGATCACAAATCGCATAAGTTTGTTTTTAAATTTTTCGTTTTTCTACATTTTCGTAAACAAAGAGAAAGTATAATTGTCAAAACATTCGAACGCGAGATTTCGAGGCATTTTCGCGTTTTAAATCATTCTGGGTCCGAAACACACTTTTTAGAATTATGTCAGTCTGTCTATTTGCGTGTCTGTGAGCACGATAATTCAAAAATGTTTCGATCTAGATGCATGAAATTTAGTATATGAATTTATCAAAATTGAAGAATTTTAGTCAAATTTTTAACGAAATCCATTCAGAGGAAGTCTGTCCATCTAACTGTCAGAGTGCTAGAAAACATGCTAACAATTAAAAGTAAAAATTTAGATGCGTAGACATGTGCAATACTTAAATTATCGATCGGTATTAATTTAGAGCCTAATCTATCAAGTGATTGACTATCTGTCCGTCTGTATGTGATATTTTCATTACAGTTTTAGTTCTTTATCAAATTTTGGATTCAATCCTTCTGAAAAAATACGGGAAATACGCGGTCGATTTTCTGGTATTCATGTATTAAACGCATATTGGCGATTAATTATTAAAAAAAATCGCCAAGGGTCACGAAACAAGATTCTATAAAAACACTAGATTCATGAATAAGATCTATCTTTGACTAGTAGTGTTCGCATTGCTATGCAGTTAATACTCAAGTACTTATTTCCTTTTCTACCCTACAAAGCATACAACTCTCAAGTAAGACTGGAAATAAAAATCTGATGACTCGTGGTGTTCTCGTCCTTTCCCAAGGCTCACAATTTTATGCGAAGAAAAAGGGAATAACACCTTTATTAAAGCATATCAAAGAAAGTTTCGGGTAACCGACACCACCTTCTTAACATTTAATTTTCACTTAAACGTATTACTGTGAATTCATTTGCCTTGATTCCTTTTAAAACAATTATATTTATTTATATCTGTATTTCATAACTTTATTTTTGTGTATACTCGCCCACATTCTCTCTAATAAGGATGCAATCCCTGAGAACGTATTACATGGCATTGGTGCACAATAGTTACGAAATATTAACCTTTGGCGTGAATTTAGCATTTTCACTGAATCTATCGTGTCGTCCTATACGAGTTCTTTGGCGATTAATCGCTGGCATGCCGTTAATAGTATCCGATAATCGAATTTATGTTTTAGATACGTTTTTACAAACCGACTGAAACAAAAATTCGACACAAAACTACACTTGTAATCGCAAAATTCCAAATTAAATTTGATATATTGTTACTAAATTTCCGGGTTCGTTTGGTTAGTGGAAGTTATATGGTGTGGAGAACGTTCAATCAGCAGGCGGCAGTAGAAAAAAAAACAACTACGTTTATTTACACGAAGACAGCACAAAGACGACAACTATTTACAGCATAGAGAAGGCAATTATCTTCAGCCGAGACGTGCACACAGCAGCATACAACAAGATTCTACTGCAGACAGTACCGCACAGCTTAGTTCAGCACTAGCTTGACTCCATCGCTGCTCTGCTAATCTCTGGAAGACTCGTTCTTTACCGTCGATTCCGACTACCCTCCGGCAGCTGCAGGCTGCCTCCTTTTATAGGTCTCAGAAGGCGGGGCTAGAAGCCTCTCAACCAATCAGGAACGTTCGAGGCGTATCTCGGTTCCTAATGGACGGATCGGGAAAATTCTCGATGTTTCGGGTATAATCTATTTTGGCGCCAAAGTCGCTAAATTCATTACCAAGTCGCCAAATAGTCGCCAAGCTCTGGGACCTTCCGACGCGACACCCGGACTATGTCCAATACAGATGACTGTAAAACCGTCTTTCTGAGGATGAAACCAACTATGCTGGGAAGCAGCATCACAGATTCGTAACAATATTAAAGTCACTGCATTTTTTTAAATTATCTCATTTACTTGTTTTCGAAAGTGCAGACCGACAAACAGTCGACCCGTAGTTGGTTTTGCTTCAAAATTTGACAAGTGTTTATACTATAGATATTAAATCTATGTACCGAATTTCATCTATTTAGCTCTCTTCGCTTTGTAATTATCGTGCTAAATTGTATTCGGACAGCTGGATAGACGGACTTCCTCTGAGCAGATTTCACTGAAAATTTGATAGTAATTTACAAATTTGGTATAAAAGTGGCATACGTCCGTCTAGTTCAAAACGTTTTTCAATTACAGACAGACAGACAGACGAACATATTTCAAAAATGTGTTGCTGGAACTCAGGGAAATCTAAAACGTGGAGATTCGTCAAAATCTCGCGTTCAAATTTTTTGACGATTATTTCTCTACACTACGTATACGAGAAAGTAAAAAAGAACTAATAACCTCTAAATTTTATTTCTAAGTTGTGATTTACCAATGTCTTTTCTCTTTTTATTATAGTATATTATTCAATTTCTTTCTTGATCTGGAACTTTTTCTTTCGTTCAAATATGACCCTTAAGTTATGCTGATGGTGCTTTTCTATAGATGACATATAAAATGCAATATATCAATAGCTATTGCATCTCCGTCCAACTCACAACTCTCATCTTCCATTTCATTATAGGTTATCATAGTACAAGAAGAGAATGTAGAAAAATAATGCCGTTATTTAGTCATTAGCTTTTTTATTACTGTTGAAAAATAATGAGCGAAAAATGTTGTTTTCTATACAAAATATGCATGAACTAAATGTCATTCTTTGTTCCTGCAGGACATGCTGGTGAATGACGAAAAACTTTTAAACGACGTCATAAAATACAGCAGCTTCAGCTTTATGAAAGAAACCATGAATAAGAAAGTTGCCGAATTAGCAGCTTTGCCGCGGGATGTAATTCTCAACCACCCAGACTTACCTCAGGGACTCAAGGATCTTCTGGTCGGAAAAGATGAAGGGTTCTTTGATCCGGATCCAAATAGTGTTACTTTTGTCCGAAAAGGTGAGAAGTTGTCAAATATCATATATAAAAATGCACGAATTCTTTGGTTTTGGTTTTGGAACTACAACAACATACAAATTTTTACTTGAATATTTTAAAATAGAACAATATTCCGATAGAATTGTGTAATCATTTGTCAAAATTTGTAGCCAAATGTGATTTGTTTATTTAAAGTCTTTACTTTATCTTAAATCATTGTAAATTATTTATTGCTACAGCATTCATCGACAAGTTAATGTCAAATGATTGAAATTAGTCTCCAACCTCATGCTGCGCTTGACTTTACTGGAGTACTTTTGTCCGATATAATAGAAATCAAACGAATTAAAATCTAGAAACTTTAATCTTGTATCTTCAAAATTATCCTATGATGAACAGTGACTAACCAATTTACTCTAGAGTAGAAAAGATATCATATTATCTTATGCGTGAAAATAAATTCAACTTCTTTCTATAAATCTTACATCAAATATACAGTAACAATGAAAGGAAGGACCGAGGCCTGGTTGGTAGTGCGTTGGATTCACGTCCCTTAGGTTGCGAGTTCGAACCCCGCCGGTCGGATATTCCCCCGCGTATAAATCTGTCGTGGTCACAAAGGCCTCCATGTCGAGACTAATACCATTGGGGATACTGGATCAGGGGTGATCGTTCTCTGATTCAGGTCTAAATTGCGATCTGTGGATGAATGAGTGAAATGCGTGAATGAAGTCCGCCCCGTAAAAAGGGTTGCGACGTGTGTGTAGCTAAGTCGTTCACTTGGCCCTAGATGGTGCCGCTGTAAAAAGGCAAGGTACGCTCCCCCACCGGCTTAAAATCGCTGTCTTCGTAATAGCGGGCTTGTCCATGGCAATTGCTATAAGAAACAACAACAACCGAAAGGCTAAACATGTCAGTTTTAGTTGTTTGCATGCTCATACACTGATCCTCTATCTTCCCCAAGAAATCGGAATAGCAAAAATGTTGACTCTTTTAGTTGTACGCATGCTCATATATTAATACCTCTACCTTCCACAAGAAATCGAAATAGTTAAAATGGTGGCTCTCGGGCTGAAAATTTTTCATGTTTTCGACAGTTTAACATGGATTTCTACTGGATTCAATTGTGCTCAGCCCTAAGTGATAACAACTTTCATAAATGGTATCATCTGTTTGAAATTACAGAATGCCTGCTTTCTACAATAATGTTAACCTACGGAATAAATAACAAATGATGAATTCAACTTACCTCAATAATTTCTAACCTTTCTAAATCCTATTTAATTAACTTTGCAAATAGGTTCAAATCAGCTGTATTTGAAAAGAAAGTAGCTGTTAACTAATAAATAAAGTATAGCAAAAAATAAGCACGTCATCCTGTGCAAATCGCAAAATAAAGCTGAAAACAAATTATTGTTTTAAAACGCGGGAGAAAGTTAGAGAATTAAACATGCATTTACCAATCTATTAAATAAATGAAATAAATTTAATTTATAGCAATTATATGATATAATACTATATTTTTTCCTTTATTACCAGGTGTGGTTGGTGACTGGAGAAATTATTTATCTCCCGAACAAAATCAAAGACTGAATGAAAGATTTCAAGAAAGAACAAAGGGAACCGACATCCCAGAGCTTTGGAAGGATTACATGTAACGACAAAATGTATTGGTTTCCATAAATATTGTCTTGGATAGTCATATTAAAATCTGAGCTGAAGAGTTTATTTCATTTTCTTTGTATAAAAGCATTCTGAACTTCAAGAGTAATAAAGCCCACTAGAAGACTTTAACGTGACTAAGCTTTCAGTGTTTTAAATATATAATACTTTAATTTCTATTTTCTCTATCCGAAATCTATGTTGTCCCACATTCTCATTTATGAAAAGTGTGCAAGGATCAACAGTATTATTATTGCCAAAAAATTCAGTCCAAATATTAGAATAATTTCAAAATATCAAATCTCTTTCAATCAGAAAACCTCAATTTTGAATTCTAATGTTGCATTAAAATTATTCATTTTAACTAATTTTTGTTTTTCGGTTGTTTTTTTTAATAAACTATATATTTTTTTTTTCTTTAAAATATTTTTAATTGTAATACAAATAAATAAATTGCCACTTTAACATAAAGTTTCTTATGTTTTTGCTAAAAATTGTTTGGAAGGCACATAAAAGAGAAATTAAATCATTGGTTTTATAGACTCGGAAAATATAAAAACTCAGAAATTTGCTATAAAGTTGTTTCAAGAAAATGCCAATAATACTTGCTGAGTCTCAGTATCTAAATAAATCGAATAAAAATGAAACTTCTGAAAATAAAGGAATCGATGAAATATGATTTTAATCCGCCTTTTGACTATCAATCAACTATATTTCGGTGTAATGTCTTCATATTATTTTTATTGGAACTTTATTTTATTCTTTCAGAGAAAATTTTAATAAGAGAAATAAACATTTAAAAAAATCATAAAATTTTATTAATTACAAAATATTTATTAGCAACATAAAAGCATGTTCAAATTACCAATTTTAAATGTTAAAATAAGTACAATAGAATTTTTTTTTAATGTAGCATTTCTTGGCTATGTTTCATAGAACACTTTTTACAAATTGATATTGTGTATAAGTAAGATACAGCAAAATGCGATGCCTGTGGCTCTCAAAACTATATAGTTTTAGGAAGTTAAAACAACTAAACACTAAAGTTAATATATTATTTCTCTAATATAATTAACATATATAATAACATTAATAATCTCATATTTAAAATTAAATATAAAAATTCAACATACACAAATCATAAAAAATCATAAAAGGTTTTAAAGATCGTAATTTGTAAAAGCCTTCTCCTCCCTTTGTATATTTCACCCTTTAGCAAAGTAATTCTGTAAAGGCTCACAGGAAACTCATTCTATTTACATCTATCTTCAAAAACAGTCTGCCTTCTGTTGCTCAAGAATTCAAATATACAATTTACAAACAAAAATACTTTATAGCGGTAGTAGTAGAAATGATACTATCTATGGTTTGTTTATTCATTAAGGGTGTAAAAATCAAGCTGAGAATACTCTTATATAATTCTCATAGCACATAAAATTATTTTACACAAATTTAATATATAAGTTAAATAATCCCCATGTTTCGTTTTCGCAGAGTATTAAGTACTCTTTAATAAATCCAATGAGTTAAATACGATATTATTTATATTTGTTGTATACAGATTACTGAAAATTGAAAGCTATTCAAACCAAAATGATAAATCAGTTAATAATTTAATTCAGTTGAATTTAATAACAGAAAAGGAATACTATCTAAGAGATCCCTATCACTCTAATATCCAATTTTATCATTATCAATTAATGATAAATATTAAGTTTTCTTCGATTATTTACTAAAAAATATAAAATTTTTGTATACATATATCTATACCTTATGCATAAAATGAGTTAAAATGCTCCTGATGTCAATCGTAATAGAATGCATTAAAATAACGTGTTGTCCAACTGTATTTTTTAGTAAAATTCAACCCTTCTGAGTTCCCATAGAATTAGTAGACAAAAGCACATATCAATTACTCGCTGGAATTCAGATTTTTACAGAGAACACCTGCCGAAAACGTATTAAATGTTCCAAATCGCAACAAACCAAGACTTTGGAAAGAAGGGAAGTAGAGAAGAAAAAGAAAAGGTGCCCCAAGCAAGAGGACAGGAAACGCCAAAACAGACTTTCAACCTTAGGGATGCCATTCACTCATCCCCTTAATTGAAGGCATAAAGGGAAGGGGAGAAATCTGTGAATAGTTTGAAAAGTGAACAGCCCAATTATTCTTAGAATCACAGAATCATTGAAATCATTCAAAACCGCATATCACTATTATTAGGGCTATTCAGAGGAAGTGTTTATAAATGTGAAGTCATTGTTTGCTCAGTGGTATCAGTGATTTCTTGACTTCAGTGACATCGCACTTGACAGCACCAGTATCCCATGAATTTCTAATTGCCTGTGATATGACCTTCTGAAGGTATTGACATTCATTCTGTAGGCGTCATCTATTGGCAGAATATAAAACTAAAGCGAACATTTTAAAGAAATGACACTTTTTTATTTCAATTTTTTTTAGAAAATACTTTACTCCAATAAATAAATTAAATAAATGATTTTGAAAAAAAATTAAAATTAAAACCTTATCTCAAAAAGACAAATTAAGTGAATCCCACTTTACTTAAATTAATAAATTAAATATTAATTATAATTATAAATTTTATTATTAATACTAATTATTTTTTATTAAAAGTGTGATTAAAATAACAATTATTTGTAACAAATATTTAAAAATAATGATAGCCAAAATAATTGTTATTTAAAAAAATCAGGGATTATGTATCTCTATTCTAAAATAGTATTTTGTGTGCAGTTACCAAATACGTCGTTTATAGGGATGACGAATATTTTACGAGCGGTTATTACGTAACCAATATCATAAAGTCACAAATACCAGTGATCAATATTTTCAAAGAGGGGTGTGATTCAAATTGTTGATACGATCTTACTGGTGATATTTCGATTACAGGTTTTGGATCACGATAAAATGTAACAATCGATACGATCTATCCAATGGAAGCTCCCGAAAAAACAGAAAAGGTGAAATCTGTGAATGGGTTGAAAAGTGAAAGGGACCGGTTATTCTTGGAATTATCGTATCATTGAATTTCATATAACGGAAATTTATCGGAGCGGTGACTTCACTGGAAAGTGTGGAGTCGCCCTCCACTTCATGAGAGTGACCTTAACTTTCCAATATTCGCATTTGATGATGCACTATTCCATACAAATCATTTTTAATTGCTTGTGACATGACTTAGCATATATTCTGTTTACTGCTGGTGCCATCTATTGGTAGAATATAGAACAAAAGCAAACATTTTAAAGAAATGACATATATATTTAATTCAAATTTTTCAGAAAATGGTTAAATAAATATAAAATAAATTCCAATAAAAAAATTAAATAAATAACTTTGAAAAAATCAAATTTAAGAAGTAAGCTGAAATAGATAAATTAATTCAATCACACATTATTTAAATTAGTAAATTAAGTATTAATTACAATTAATAATTTTTGTATTTAATACTAATAAATAATTTTTAATTAATAATATGATTGAAATAGCAGATATTTGGAGCAAATATTTAAAAATAACAATGGCAAAATTATTTGTTATTCAAAAAATCGTGGATTATGCATCTCTAGTTATTTATATCATTAAAATAATATAACTATGTTTAAACTAAACTCCTCGTAGTACTGGCAGGCTTCTCGAAAGGTGATATTACCTTTCTTTGATCTGCATGGCAATTTTGGGTAATAATTGCGTGAAAGGGTGTCACAAAACAGAAATAGAACTTATCGCCTAGTCAACTGGCATTTCCTCAATAAGTATTCAGTCTCTTTACATCAGTTTGAAGGATAATTATGTGACGATTGATAACTCGTTTCTTCAGAGCTGAAACTATGACATTTATATTTTAGATAGGTTAGAAAATATCACATATTCATCCACATATATAAGGATATATTTTCGTTACTCGCTCCTTTCGTTGGTGGTCTTACGTTGTTGCAACAAGAAATTCACCTTATCTCATCTGGGAAATACTAAACTGTAACTTTTAACTGCAAGTATTATTTTTCCCTCGCTTTCGGTTTTCAAATTTGTGTTGAACAATGTAAATAAATATTTGATTTAAAACTTTTACACAATATGGTAGTTATTAAAATGGATCAAAATTTTCCAACCAATAATAAAAAACAATCTGAAAAGTGTCCATCGGCTGTTTTAAATGCAGTCCCTATTAATTTTGAAAAAATAAAATTTGCAGATCTGAAAACAGGAGAAAACTACCAAGACAAAGCGATTATAGTGCGTATGATTTCACAAATACATGTTTTATAAAAAAAAGCCATATGTCTTTGAAATCTCAGCCGTTTTTTAATTTTTACATTTATCATTAAAGATTTTATTCTTTAATTATTATAGAATAATAAATTATTAAACATTGTTACAATTTTAATATATTCTTCATAGTTGCTACTATTGTTATTTTTCATGTTAGCTTGATTGCTGATAAATTTTGTGAATCGATTGGCTTAGAAGCTCATTGTCTAATCATAAATATGGTAACTGATCTATCTGTTTTTTTAACGTGATTGATATGGGGGGGAAAAAATGAAAAGAAAACTTTACATGCAAAGCGGGGACAATGCGCTCAATAAATCTAATACAGTAAAAGTTAAGAAAATCACAAAAGTAATAAATAATTTGAAGTTTATTAAAAATTAATGATTTTATTTTGAGAGTTAATGAAAGTGATTTAGTAATGAACCATATTTTATACATAATAAATTCCCCTAGCATTCGTATCAACACACACACAGATGTTGAATTGGATTTTATAACATTCTATCTTTTACAATTCATCTGCATCACATATATAAATTTACAGTGCAGGAAACATATAAAAGTGGAGGCAAAATGTAAAGGCATAATTGCATCAGTCTTCCCAATTGGTGACATTTTTGCTTGCATTTAGAAAATTGACATTATGCTGTTATCGATAGTTTATTCTCTTTTATTTGCACTCATAATTTCAAAGCAAGAAATGTTGTGTTACTTATTAACAGTATTAAAATTTATGTAATAGCATTCTATTATCATTAATATGCTGAATTAGCTAATATGTTCATTGCAGATCTTTTCACAAATATTTGTTTCTAATTTCATTCATTAAATATATATTTTATTATTACTTACTTAATCAAAAGAAAAACTTGTTCACTCTCAAGTAATGCTTTTTATTTCAGCATATACAAAACAGCAATTCTTTAGTGCAGATGTACAATTTTGATTTTTTTTTTTTTTTTTGTATTGATCCAAACTTTTTATAGTGTATTTTCAGACTTTCCTGTAAATTTTTTTAAGTTGAGAAAATATTAAATTTGTAAAAATATAATTACTACTTTAATATCCTAACTGTTAAATGTCTTTGGAAGTTAATGTGCTTTAAGCATTTTCACAATTCTAAAAAAATAAAATGTCAATTTAGACATCTCCTCTATGAAACTGATACTTGTTGAAGGTTATATCAAACCAGGTAATTTTAGGTTATGTAAGTCTCAGATTAGTAATGTATGATTTGCATTCTCATATCTCATTGTTTTAATATAAAGACCACTTTGAGATTTGTTAAGAATTTTTTTTCCCCATAAAATGAAGGAGAGGAAGATACTTTTTTACTCCCCTCCTACCATTCAAAAGGCTTAATTATAGTTTGTGTACATTTTTATATACTAAATTAAGAAAATATTCCTTGTGCTAGGTAGTATTTATGTTCTTTTTCTGTTTTAAATCCCTATCTTTTTTAATTACATATGTGTGCTTTTTTTTTCCAATTTAGGGGAAAATATGCCAGTTAAATCCCATTGGAAAAAGAGCAAATGGTTTTATACGGAAGCTTGTCATCTCTGATGGTACCTGTTTTAGTTATTTTAGTACATTAAAAAAATTAATATTCGTTTTTTTTTTTTTTTTTTTTTTTTTTACTCAAAACTTGAAGAATCTTAATATACATAGAATATTCAGGTTCCACCTTTTTCTTAATTATATAAATATTTAGTTCTTCTTTCTTATCATTTGCTGAAAAATCTTATTAATTTTCATCTTATTTGTATCAGTAATTATATTTTTGTTTTACTACTTGTTAACATATTGTTAAATTGATTGACTGACTTTTAAAAAAAGTTACATATTCTTTTCTTTCTTTCTTTTTTTTTTCCATCTTTTTTATTTTAAATTTCAAGAATGAATACTACTTCTTCCACTGCAGAAAAATATTTCACTACCGAAAATATTAACACTTCATAAAAATATTAAATTATATATAGTCTTTCACTAGAGAAAAATATTTTATATCTATATTATGATTTGTTTGATTAATCTGACCGATAAGTGAAAAAAGTTTTGCTGCAATCATAGTATAATGAAAACTTTAATTACATCTTTACCTTTAAAATGAATGACAAAGGATAATATTATAATATTAAATAATAATTTGAAAATGGAAATTTAATTATTTGTCAAATAATATGGTCATTCGTAATTAAAAAGAAAGAATATGTGCTTATTTCTTAATGATTTTACTTTCATTCCAGTGTATTTTAAAGTCTCAATGTTGAGCAACTGAGGAATTTCCTATATAATATATTCAAATTAGTTAAACTTCACCATGAAATCAAAATAAAAGAATATTAATTTAGTCCATACTTATAATTTTTTATTAAAAATTTAATAATTCTTTAAATTAATGCCCTTAGACATAATTTTTTTTATAGTTTTAAGATATTTTAATTATAATTTTTTAAAATTTTAATATGGTTCTTAAAGGTGTTTTTTTATTTCATTTTATTTTCAAAAATTTAGAGGAAATGTAAAGTATTTATTATTTGCATGCAGAATTCTTAAAATATTATTTGTTAGATAATTTAATTTTTAGAAATAAATGTTAGTATTTTTATGAGGCATTTTCTGTTGTTTCTATGCTTTATATACCAAAAGTAAGTAAATTTAATAAAAGTAGAATCCCATGGGTGTTTTTCTTTATCATACTATAACATGATATTATTTAAACATATTTGAACAGTAATCCATTCCTAAATGTGCTTTTTATTACAACTGCATAGGAAATGAATTAATATATATACCTGATTATTCACAAATCAGCTGATGGAAAAGTTTTTTATGTCTTTTTTTCACTTTTTAGCTCTTGTTGAAGAATTTGAAATTCCACCAAAATTAACTGTCTTTTTACTTGATCAGTTTGCTCAAGACTCAAATGCTGCTGAATTAGAGGTATTTTATGAATTGATAATTTAAACTGGAAAATTTTATTTTAATCATTAAGAGAAATTTAAAAATTGTATAGTAGCTGTTAAATTATCTAGCTGCTTGTTATCGGGGGCCGGGATAAACTGGCTTGTAGGGCATTGCACTCGCATCCCTTGGGTTGTGAGTTCGAACCCTCTCGGTTGAAGACTCCCTATGTATGGGGTGGCTGGTGCATGTATAAATCTGTCGTGACCACAAAGTCCTCCTTGTTGAGACAATATACCACTGGGGGCATTGGTTCAGAGGTGATCGTTCTCTGATTCATGTCTAAATTTGGATCTGTGGATGAGTGAATGAAATGCATGAATGAATTCAGCCCTATAAAAAGTGAGCCCATGAATCATGAGTAGCTAAGATGTACTCTTGGCCCTAAATGGTGCTACTGAAAACAAGAGATGCTCATTCAGCTTAAAATTGCTGACTTCATCAGCAGGCTTGTCTATGACAAATGTCATAAGGATTAACAACAATAGCTGCTTATTATAATATGAGATATTTAATATTTGCTTGTGCTTTCCTCAAGGCTTGATGGGTTACCTCTACTTTTTTTTCACTCTAATAATAATGTTTTATACCAGACATGTTACAATACAATAAAACAAAAGGAATAATACTGTCTGTAGAATGATTTGAGACCCAACAGATTAGTGTCTAGAGAGAATTGAAATCTTATAAATTGAGATAAAAGTATTGTCAATCTTGAATGCAGAAATAAAAATCTGGTGAAGAAAAATAATTGATTTTTTTCTCTTATGTTTGATACAACATGGTATTTAATCAGCACCATAAAGAAGAAAATTAAATGATGGAGTCCTGAATATATAACTTAATTTTATGAGATTAAGATTTTTAAAAGATGAATTATTGTATTTATAAATAAGACATTTTTAAAGTTTTCCTTAATTCTTTATATATTATTTTTTTCCTATAATTCATTGTTTTTGCAAGTGAACTGCAATAGATGTATCATTTTCAAAAATTATTTCCATTGCTTTTTTTGCTCTAGATGGGCTGTGTCCCTAGAGCCTATGAACACACTGCTCTCTAAGAAAGGATCTGTCACTAAGATTTTGTTTGTTTGTTCACCGTTAAATTTATATATAGCCCACCAACTAACTCTATTCTGTGTGTGTGTGCGTGCATGCGTGCTAGCTTAAGTGTGAAGGATTTTTTTTTTTTCAAAAAATTTAATCATCTGTATTATCAGAGCGAGTTAATAGAAAATATTCTCATATAGATATGAAAAATAAATGAAATTATTTTTCTTTATTTAAAATTAGTAATAAAAAATTAAAATGAAACCTGTTATATAGAGTTGTGTCTCCTAAATATTATATTATAAAACTATTATTAAAATATTTCAGGGTTATATAATCATTGCAAACTTTTTACTTGAAAAGTCCACCCTTAATAAAGGTAATGAACTACCCTTTCAAGTTCTGGTCAAAAAAGAAGAAACTCAGGTTTTGGTATGTATATATTATTTCATGTAAATTTTAATGCACATTCTTTATAATGAAGATCAAATTCAAAAGACCTAAATACATCATTTTGGGGTAACACACCCATAAATTCTTCAATGAATTATCAATTTTTGCTAAATTACAAACTATTGTGTGTAATATTTTACCTTCCATCATTATATTATTCATTCATTGTTATTTTGAATTTGATTTTCACTGTCCCTTATTGTTTAATAACATAATAAAACATTTCATAGTTGGCAAAAATAATTTAAACTTATGTGATAAAAATAATCTAATGGATTGGTGAAAAAGAAATCAAGCATGGATAGATAAACAATTTCTGTTCCTGTCACATTCTTACTTTCTCGTGTTGGCAATGAAAAAATTTGTAAATGTTTAACTATATTGAATTACATTTCTCTTAGTTAAATTTTATTTTAATTGCATTTAATTAATTATTTTCTGAAACTAAATTTTGTACCACTGTTTTTTTCTCTTTTATAAAGTATCTAAAAACAACATTAATATTTTACCTGATGGTGTAAAATAGTAATATACAGAAATAAAAATAATTAATAGTATATATATATATATGCAAATTAAGTTATTATTAGATTGATCTTAAGATAATTTTTATCATTATGTTTCTATTTTATAGGAGCTTTCAAATGCTATCAAAGTTTAAATGAAAAATTGTATAGCAGAAATTAAATGCAACTTTTCTCAGTATAAAATTCTAGGTGTAGGAACTATCGTGTTTTACTAATAGACAAGAATATAATTATAATAATATATTTTAGTGCTTAAATGAATGTTGTCATTCTAAAAGAACCTTATTATATGTTGCTGAGCATTATAAAGGAAATATATTGTAAATGCGATTGAAAAAGTTATTTTTCCAGCAAATTATATTTTTTATTTTTGAGCTACAATGAAAAATTATGTATATTCCTTGAGCATCTGTTATGAAATAATGTATGGCTTCTATTTATTTTACAGTTTGGTCGAAAAATTCCACCTGATGAAGCAAAATCAATCAAAAACATTCAAAAACCTGTAAGTGAATATATTTATGAAGTTTCTTGTCACTAATTTAATACCAGCTTATAGCAATTTTTATTCATTACAATACTAAAAAATCTGGACTTTTACACCTATTGTCTTTATATTTGAATTTTCTTTATAATAATATTGTGTTAATAGAAATTCAATTACTATAATACAAAATTGAAGATATATCTTTTTATTTTGTTCATATAACTTTGGATTTCTTCATTTCAGACAAAGAAAAAGATTTATCATAGTAAAGATAGAAAAGATGTACAAGTATGTTCACACTTTTTTTCTTTTTTTTCAAGAATAAAGGTTTTTAAAAATTTTGGTTTTTGAAAGGTATCATGAATATTAAAGTATTCTTGAATAATTTATATGCTTCAGTCTGTAGTAATATTAACATTTGTAAAAAATTTTACTCATGCAAAAAGTGCCAAAATGTTATTATAATAAAAAAATATATATATAAGAAAACCCTTACTCTAGTCAAATTATTATTTGACTGCATAATCCTAAAAATTTTAAGAAAGAATTTTCACTTTTTTATAAGTTCTTATTCCATATTCTCAATTTCAAGTATAAGTAAATTTCTTATTATGCCTGCTCTTTCTTTCCCTTGGTTTGCTTGTTTTTAGAAAAAAATACTGCATTAATGTGTTATTTGCCAAAATTATTAGTAAAATTCTTTTCAAATTCCCCTTCAGTTTTATTGTTTTATTTATTAATTTTACTTTAATCTTATTTATTAAATTCGATTATAATTGATGGAAATGCAACAATTTTTAATATAAGATTAATTTAATTAATTTGAATTTCAAATACTCTAAGATGTTTTATTGTAAATGTAACAAGATGTTAATTATTTTGTTAGACTCACCAAAAGAAACAAAAGGTTTCAAATGATGAAGAATCACATGTAAGTTGATTTAATTGTCTACAAGAATTTTAAACAATGGTATTTAAAGAATATTTTATTATTACCTCATTGCTTACTTTTAAAAAATACTAAAAATTAATGCTAATTGCTGTTAATCATTTTATATTCATATTAATAGAAGATTTGAATTGTCTTTGTACTAGATTTTGCAAATTCTATTTTATTCTTATGTATATCTAATAATGTATAAATATAAGTTTAATGAATGAAATTTGCTTTTAATCTGAAATTTTATATCCACTTCAAATTTCAGATCCGGTTGGCCATGATTAAAATACATATTCTTTCTTCATATTAATACAAAACATGTTAAATAGAATTTGTATACAAGAATGTGAAAAAAGAGAGCATTATTACCAAACAAATTTTTGCCCATTGTATTTTTTTAATTACTTTTTTTATGAGATAATTAGCAATGAATTTTTGTTGCATAAATGAGTAGGGCAGTTAATAAAAGTAGAGTTGAAAAATGTGAACATGATTTGCTTACAAAATGAGGTTTCAAATGCCTACTCAATTCTCCTCACAATAATTGGAAAACTTAGCATTCTGTATTATGTAAGTAGTTTGTGAATAAATCAAAGAACATACCTGTCATTTTCCGTGGCATTACTTAAAAATTTTACACATTGATCTTAATCCATATCACATGCTACTAACTAATGATGCTGCCATATATGAAAATAAAGTTGCTCCCATGATTCAGAATTTTACTAATGATGTGAAATTAAGGGTTAAAATTGATATTAAATTATGTTTATAGAACTTTTCTTCATTTTGAATCTGCAAGTTTTTCATTTTTGGAATCTGGTGTTTCTCAAAATTGACTGAATAAAAGTTAAATCTTTTTTTTTATTTCATTTTTGATTATCCCACTCTTATATGTTTAAATATATGCCTTTTTATCAAATTGAAAACTTTTTCCCTCTTGTTGTATTTATGTCATATTGTACAAAATCCTACTGAATTTCACACTATTTATATTTTTTATTAGGTTTCATAATATGTGTGAGAGGGAGAGAAGTGATATTTTTTTTTTATTGAATATTGAATTAATTATCAGCTATAAAACTATGTGAAGATTTTTTTCCAAATAAACCTCTAGTATCTATATTTTTTTAGGTTGTCATGTTCTTTTCTTTGAAAATTTAGAATAGATCCATACTGCATTTTATTTAAATGAAAAAAATTCTAATCATTTCTTAAAATAAAACTTATTTATGTTAGTTGTTCTTACAATTTTGTACATTATTGTCTGCCATTTGGATGATTAATGTATTACTTTATATCTTTCTATTTATCACTTTGAGAAAATGAATGTTAACAAATTCTTCCTGTATTTGTTATTTCAGATAATTCTTGCAAATAGTTATGAATATGTCCCTATTGAAGCATTACAAGAGTCTGAATCTAAAATTACCTATAATGTATATGGAATTGTTGAAAAATGTAATTTGAAAGTTATACAAGGTATGATTTTGCTGGATTATATTTAAAATTTTAATTTAATTTTTTTTTTTCTTTTACCTGAAATTATTCTGTATATATGAAATGGTTTCAAAAGCTTAAAAGAAATCATATTTAGGTTTCATGTATATAAAATGTTAATTATTTATTTGTTTCAAAAACTATCATTTGAAAATCCTATATGTATCATTCATTTATAAAGAATGAAGTGAATGTTGTTATTTTTAGAATCAGCTTTTTACAAACTGATTTTCTGTTAAATAATAACCAGAATTTAAGTGCCTTGCTAACATACAATTTTATATAATCTTTTTAATTGCTCATTTATAGTTCTGAAAATTTTTAGGTAAAAGAACTCAAATTTTGGATTTAACCATAACAGATGAAACAGAAGCTGGTTTTAACTGTTCTGTGTTTGGTGCCAAGGATGAAACATTTCCCGATGTGTATCCTGGTGATATTGTGCGCATCCATAGAATGCAGGTACTTTTTATGCTATCATATTCTAAAAATTCCAGAACTTTTTAATATTTTTCAAACATTAATGAAATATCAATTAATTATAACATTTTCTCACAGAACAACCAAATAGATCATGTGACTGACTTTTTCAGAACAATCTTCATCCAGTTTAAATTTTTTGTGACTCAAACTCATATCTTGTAATTACAGTTGTTTAGAATTTAATGTACATTGAAGATCAATTCATGGGTGCTCCATCATGATAAAGCATTGTTCATAAGTCTCTCGTCTGTCAAAATATTGTATTTCAGAAGCAATTTATTCCTCTAATCTTACTTCATTTGGCTTTTGCCTCAAATGAAGAGTTCACTTTAGGGCCAACAATTCTCAAGTTCTGAAATAGTACATTGATGAAGTCATTGAAAAAGATGTAATCTGTATAGTTGTAGAAAATAGTTAGTTTCCTTAAAACACCTAAAGAATAGTTATATTTGTATTCATATTTCCATAATAGATTAACTTCTGGAACTTTTTTTAACATAGTTGTATGATTGTTATTTAAATGTATTTTTGCTCCATCCTTTGGGTTTTACTGATAAAAAAAATATCTCATTCTGTTACTGAGGATTGCAAGTTACTTGATAAAAACATGTCAAAATCTCTCCATAAATAGTTTTTCATCAGAAAATGATATATATGCTATCAAAACTTCTTTGAACTTTGATTGCAGGCTAAAGAGAATACTTCAAACTTTGTTAAACACTTCAGAAGAATACTTGCTGTCTACTACAAGCAAATTAAATTTAGGAGAGAGCCAGTTAAATTAAAAGAATACAAGTTAAATTTATTTTATAGAAATACTTAATATTTGCTTTAAAAAGCATTTAATTGCGATTTTTTTGTATATCTTAAAATAGATCTTGTTAAACAACTAATTAAAATAAATTTGGATAATTTATGAAATTTTAAGTTACATATTTCTTGTCTTTAGAGTTTTCTTTAGATAAAAATTATATTTAAAATATAGAATTTTTTTACAGGATTTTTCCAAATTATGTTGCCACTTGAATTGTTGTTATAAAAATCTGATTATATGCAGCATTATTTTGATTGTAAGTGATCATAATCATTATAGTATCTAAAATGTATTTTTTTTAATTGATAAAATCCTCTTGACATTTTTATTAAAATTAGCTATGTAAATTTTGCTTTTCTTTTTTATGACATTGAAATTCCTTGAAAGGTACCAAGTTCCAGATTTAATTCCTTTAACTGCAGCTTTTATCAGTTTCCAAAATGAAATGACATACAACAAAAAGAAAACTTTCCATTACTAACTAAAAATTATGATGTTTCTAATTTGCCTCTCTTCCTCCTAATTTCAATCATTCTGATATATTGTATAGGTTTTTTAAAGCTAAAACCCTGCTGTCCCTCCCTCCATCAACTTCTCAAAAAAAGCAATCAATCAGATAATAGAAAAAAAAATCCCTTTATATGAGGAAGATAGACATCTTTTTTACTTTTGAATTTCGTATATATAAATTTTTAAAAAATTTAAACAGTAATTGATTTTCAAATTTTATTGTATCTTGTTTTTGAATCATTTTTAGAGTGGCATCATAATTTTAAAGTGTGAATGGATGAGGATATTTTAGCTGATATTTCATTGCTTAAATTGCCAGATCATGCCAACATAAGAAAGTTTGATTCATGACGATTTAACATGTATATGTCGTCTAACAATAAAGTATCACTACTAACAGATCTTGAACTCATGTTTCTTCAATTCTGCATGCAAGACATTATATTCTATTAAAGTATTTTTGTTAGCTTCTGATATTTATTCTTTTTGATTATCTGGATTTTTGTAATAATTTTTCTTTCAGGTTTATAAATTCCGTGGCCGGTTGAAAGGAAGATGTTTGTCCCCGAAATTTATATTAATATTCAGTAAAAACAACAAAGATCATAAACCAAAAACAGTTGCAAAATCTTTTACTTTTGTACCAGATGACTCAGCTAGAGTATGTTGCACTTTTTTTAAAAAAATTTTATTTTATAAATTCTTATTTTTATAATGTTTTGCACCATTTATATTTATTTCTTTGATAGGTTAAAGAATTATTTGATTGGTATAATAAAATGAGTGAACCAAAATTAATAAGTGAACTAAGTCGGGGAGATTATGCTAATATTGTGTGTCAGGTGAGTTTATTACAAGTGCTATATTTCATATATATATTTCCTTTATTGATAGCAAAAACAAATTGTGGTCAGATGTTGGAAGATTTTTTTTTTAGCTTAACATTACACAAGGTCATTATTTTATTAATTTTTTGAAGGAATACCATCATAACTAATTGTAGTAAATTATGAAAGTAATATTTATATTTTTAGATGTTTGAAATTCTATATATTTATTTTAACAAAAGGAAAAAAACTATATTTTATAGTTTTCTGGAACATGAAAGTTACTAGAAAAACAATACTACTCCTGAATTTTTCAAAAACAATTAATTACTTGCTACCTTTATAGTAATTTTATGTTTTTATCAGAAAGTTCCAGTAACCTTTCACTTAACCAATTAAAACTGCTAAGCATTCTGATTGTCTAAAATGATAAAGATAAATAAAATAGCATTGACATAAAATGGACTCACAGAAAGATGTAAGCAGAGGGAGACTAGATAAAAATTAGCCAAATTAAATAGTTGGATGGTGATTTATTAAATGAATTAGTTTTAAATAATATGGATTGTTTAAATACCTGGATTGCTTGCTGTATATTGAATTAAATGTTTTGATTTAGAGAAGTAACTGTTAATGAGTAAGAATATTTGGCTAAAGGGCTACTACTACATATTTTCATGTAACAGCTAAAATATTTATAAAAACAGACTGGTTCATTTTTTTTAATAAATTTCTTGGAATACAACTTGGCTTTTGTCTTTTATTTATATTTTTCTTGTACAGAATTCCATAATTTTTTTTTTTTTTTTTTTTTTTTGCACTGTTCTTTTTTTTGTGTGTGTGTGTGTCTCTTGTGAAATCATATTCGTGTTTTGATTTTATGAATATAATATTAGTCAAAATTAGAAGTTCAATTATGATGCTTACAATTCCTTTCAGTTTTAAACAATTAATTAAAAGCAGTGACAAGCATTTATCTTTCGTAAAATTAATGGAAAGTAAAATGTCCAAATGCTTAAAATTAAATTTTTTAAAAAAATTCTATATGTTAATTTTATTTTATTATTAGTTTTGTACTTCCATTAGCCTGTAAACATTTTTATTCTTTTTTTTTTTTTGTATTGTGTTAATAATATAGAATAATTAATCTGCTTGATGTAATTCATCTTCTCATGATGTGCTGCTAATTTGCATTCCAATTATTAAACAAATGAAAAACATATTTGATTTCAATCAGACGAATAGAAATCTTGGTTCTTCTGCGTAATAATTTTTTTAAATAATCTGCGGCTATTTACTTAAATAAAAGACAATATATGTTGAATTTACAAGATTCACTTATTAAACATCAGGTAGGAAGAAATTGTATCAATTAGTAATAATTGATCAGCATCAGTTTTTTCTTGCAAATATTAAATGAACCTGCTCATTATGCAACATAATAAGCAGAATCATTTAATTAATGTTATTAGATTTTTCTAAGGGTTTTAAACTAAATATGCTCATTTTTAATCAATATGCTAACATTTATATTTTTCATAAGTAGTGAAAAAGATTACATTTGGAAAGAAAAATGTTTTGATTATTCTTTAATTTTTATAAATTATACATTTACATCTTTATTTTCAATGTTTTTTCTACTTATTTTGCACCTTTATCAATGTAGGTAATTGGTGTTTATTGTTCCAAGAAAACAGAAACTGTAATTCTAAAAATTTGGGATGGAACAAAAACAAATCAGTAAGCAGGTTTTGTTTATATTATTTTCAATAATAAATTAATTTTATTATTTATGAATTATTAGTGTGTGTAAATATAATGATTGTTGATTACTATCATTCAGCCTGACGAAGATAGTTGTTTATTTATTTATTAAATTTATGGCTATTGTTTGCCTGTATGGAATATATTAAAATAAGAAATTGTTCTTTTTCACTTTATGAAAATATGAGTAGTAAAATTATTCTTTGCATTTTTTTTTCGAGAATCTTTGAAAGAAATATTACATAAAACATTTTTTTTTTTTTTTAATGTGAACAGAGCACAATATAGTTGTGCTCAATGGAATGAAAATACAGTTTCACATTCTTACTACTTTTATAATAAAACACTTAAAAATTCAAAACTTTAAAAATTATTTAGAAATTTATTAAATGAATGAATAAATGTAGATTTTTCCTTATAAAGGATATGCTATCCTGTAACCAGTTTTATGCTAAACCTAAGATTTAAACTTTATTCTATAGATTGATTGCTGAAAACAAAAGTAAAATGATAAAATAAAGTTTTATTAAAACTAATTATCTCCTCTCCTCAATATATTGAATATTCAGTTACCAGGGAAATCATAACCATCTTTGGTTATTTTTAACATATTTCTCCTTTAAAACTGTGTCTGAAATTCCCAAGTGTTGAGCATATCTTCTTATATATATATGCATGCATCTTAAATATTTCTATTATGCAGACAATTTCAAACAATGTTATATTTTCTGCTTAAATATTATTCTGTAAAAACTTTATATCTACTTTATCACAGTTTGATTTTATTGTTCCTTAGCTCTCCTGTATATATAAAAAAAGGCTTTACTTTTTCCATTTTAAAACTAATTTGAGCATTTTATTCTTTTATGCAGCTGCTTGGTGTGGGTTTTTTTTTTTTTTTTTTTTTTTTTTTCCCTTCCTATAGTTGAAAATTAAGTGAAAAATATTTTTAATGGAGCTGAAAAAGTATTTTCCTATTGATAAGTCAATTATTAATAATTTATCTCACCATCTGTATGTTGATATTTTCCATAGATTTGAAAGCTCTCATTGGGGTCTTAAAGAAGAAGTTATTGATGAGAAGTTGTTTACCATTGCTAAGAACCATTATGTTGTTTTATTTGTTTATGGTCAACATATTGCATCTGCTGCTGAATTAAAGGTACATAATTCATCATAATAAAGGTTTCTTTCTTTATGTTGAAGTGTTTTAATGTAAAGAATTATGAATCATGTTATTTATTAAATGAGGTGGCATACAAAACTTTTTGCAATTAAATTGTTTGAAAATATTTTTATGTTTGAAAATTTTAGTAAAAAAAAAAAAAAAAAAAAAAAAAATGTTGAATCCTTATAAAACACTAGGTACCTCTCACAACCATCTGGTTTGTTAGGAATGTTGATTGTATTTGATTTCAATTAAATTCATTAAGTTTAATTTTATATTCATAATTCTCTGGACAGAGTATTTTTAAATATCATGATAGGCATTTAGGCCATGTTATTTTAGTAGTCTAACACGTGTTTTGTTTGTTGCATGCATGAATTTTTTAATGAAATCAAGTCAAATGGTGCCATATTCGAAAGAAAATGCAACTGTTCATGATTTAAGGGTTTATTATCTAGCATATAACTTCACTGTCATATTTTTCATATAAAATGTGCTGTTGATTTCAACATTAGAGTGATACCGTACATTTTACTTGTTAAACAGCATTAGACAGATGAAAACATGGTAATCAGAAGACTGAAAAAACAGCCAAAATAATCTTTCAACATAATAAGGCTTTCTATTAATTTTATTGTTTTGTAAGTATCCAAGGATTCATTAATATATCCTGCAAAAAAACTCAGTTAAATAAAATTAGATAGTAAACATTCTTAGTTATATTGCTGAAGAGTGTGAAAAATTAAATAAAATCTTTATTAATAAGTTTTTCCCTGTAAAAAAGCTATAAATAAAAGCAGGCATTGTAGATTTGTAAAATTGATTATAACTACTTAAATTTCTTGAAAATGAAAAATATTGTTGCAAATATTTCATATAATTTTTAAAAATTGGCAAAGTAAGAAAAAATTTATATGAAAATTAATATCACACAAAAAATTTTCTCCTTTAAATTTTAAAAATGCTATTAAAATAATGTTTGTACAGTAATAGATTCAAAAATTACAATGGGAAAACATCAGATCTTTTTTAATTTTTAATTAATTAAAATCTCTGAAAAATTGTTCTGAAGTACTCATTCCTACTACCCAAATATTTATGCCATATTTTATTGTAGCTTTATGTTGTAAAGTCTGTCCTATGAAGTGCCAACCAAGATGCTTATCTTCTTTATTATTAGTGAAAATAATATGAAATGTATTGTAGGATAAATTAAACCTTATTTCCATCTCTTATAAATATATAAAAAAATAATATTCCAATTTATTTTCAGCCAGGTCAATATATTGAAGTTCGTGATGCACATCTTTACTGTCCTGCAACAAATCCAGATGACTGTAAATTATGTTTACATACTGGAACAAAAGAAGGAAGAGGTATTGAAGTTTTAAATGAAGAGGATGAGAAAGTAAAAAAATTAAAACAGTATGCTTACCAACTTATTGAGCAATTATTTGAATATGTAGTCTACTATTAATATTCATATAGTGCCTTTAATGTATAAATTATTTTAGAATTATGTGCTTTCTCTCATATATAAAAGGGCAGAGGTGACACTAAAATGTAAAAGCATTACAGATATGTTATTTATAGCATGATCACCATAAAGGTACTCTGAAAATAAGAGAATTAGTTAAGACACGAATTTAACATAAACATTGCTTTTCAGTTCATCTAAAAATATACAGTTAATCTGAGTTCTCAGAGCAAAAATTGGTCTCTATATTGAAGAAAATTTACCTCATATTCTTCATAACATCGCTTGAAGATACGTGTTTACAGATAGAAGTTGTTGAAATTATTTGATTGCAGATGAAACTGGACAAATGAATTAATATGTGTGACCAGCTGGCTTACTGTTTTGAACAGTTATTTCAAGACAAAAAAGTCCATAAACTCGCAGTTTATATCTCATTTTAATAACTGAAATAAACTTTAAACCAGTATCATTTATTCCATGTTTATAAAGGTAAACATGGAATAATATAGAATTAAGACTACTTTTCATTATAAGTAGTTTTAATTCTTTATTTATTCATGGTATATATAACACTTTCACATTGCATTTCTAATTAAATGGTGGTGCAATAATTTTTCTTCATGATAAAATTCTCCTAACATTTACTATAAAAGTTAAACTAATTGTAATGAAAATATAGAGAACTGTTTTGGTGAAATAAATATTTAATTCCACCAGCTTTTTTCAAAAAATGATTGAATTGTGAATAGTTAATTAGCCATTAGAGAAGAAATCTATTATATTTTGTTTCTTGTTTGCATCAATTTTTATTGAGAGTCTACTTATTTTAAAATTTATTTACTGTAATTATTAAATCTGATTCAAATCAGACTTGCAATATTTAATACTCATGGTCTAGATTTTTTTTAAAATCATTCCTGTTATTTTTTTTAATGGGTTAAATAATACTTTATAAAATAG
This sequence comes from Argiope bruennichi, assembly GCF_947563725.1. Lineage (NCBI taxonomy): Eukaryota > Metazoa > Arthropoda > Arachnida > Araneae > Araneidae > Argiope > Argiope bruennichi. Next base: position 114,921,608 of record NC_079154.1, read on the forward strand.
CTTATTGGCTATCAGCAAAGCTGAGCATCTACTGTTATTCAAAAAATTCTTCTCTAAAATTTATCATTTTAGAAGCTTTTTTATTTGTTTATTTTTCATGGCATTCATCAATAAATTAGTATTTTTAAGAAATATTCATTCTTGTGAGGAGCACAACTAATTTTATTATATTTTTATTTAATTTGGGCTGTGAAGTATTATTATAGTGAAGTAAGATCTATGCTAGACTTATATAATGGATATTGGTAAATGATAGTGATTTCTATAAAATCCTAATTGTCCCATAAAAATATAAGATATTCACAGATTTCACTTATTTCTACTGGGTAATTTTTAAAATTATATGCTTTAAGTAATTTTTAATTTGTTTTAATTCACTTCAAAAGATTTTTCTTTTTTAATTTTCTTTCATGTTGTTCCTTTGTAGACGATTAGAGAAAATAGTTGTTGATGTTATGGAATGTGGAAATCAAACAGATGACTTACTTAGTCAAAATAACAGCTTGTTTTTAAATTGTGGTAAGTGGAATTTTCTTTTATGCTTGATGACTAGACAAACAAATAAAATTAGCATAGTTCTGAAATCTTTTAATATTTTAATTACGCAATTAAAAACTTGTTATAAAAGAAACTGTAATTTTAAAATTTACAGATATTTCTGCTTTTACTTCAAGTCAAAAACCAGCAGAATCACAGATCAGAAATGAGGAAGAAGAAGTTGCAAGTATGTGGAATGGTCCCAATTATTTTCTTTTATCATTATTATCATAGTTATTATCATTATTGTCATATGTTTGATTTTATACAAATTTTATAATGATCTGTAGGTAAATATAATATATCATTAAGTTCATCCATATAATTTGCATCTGTATACAGTACAAATTTTTCAAGAAATTGTCAACAATTGGTTTCATTTTAGTTTTTTACATTATTAGGAAAGTTGCAGATTTAAAATTATTTATTGCTCTGATTTATCTCTTTTATATTAAGTCAGTCATTGTGCTTCGATTATATAATTTTTGTAGCTTTCATTTGGTATTTATATTGTGATAAAATTTTATATCATTTTAAATATTGAAGATTGTAACATTCCAAGTAATTTTAAACCTAATATTTATAATTTTTTGAAAATTAATCTCTGTGATTCACATTATGAATTTCACAAATATTATCTGTTGCCCTAGCTGTTGAGGCATTAAATAAACCATTGAAGACGAGTACAGAATCTCAAAAGACAGGTATATTTCTTACGTTACATTTTTTTTAAAAAATTCATTTTATTAAAGTTTTACCTTATTTAAAAAATCTGTTTTCTTCTCTATATGCTTTTATTGATAAATTTGAAATATTATAATCTTGTAAGATTTTTATTGTAAGATCTCTTTCTTTTAAATGTTAAATGTCTTTTTTTTTTTTTTTTTTTTTTTTTTGCAAATTTATTTTATTGTTTTCAAACTGCTTTGTTATTTAGTATACTATTTTTATTTAAATTCAGTTATGTAGTATATAATTGCTTATAAAATATTTATCAATCATAGTTGCTCAAATTTACAATTGTAATTGCTAAACTCAAGGGTTACATCATTAATACATTGTGCACATGACAAAATCGCAATTCTAAATTTCACTAGTGAAAGAAAATGTGTTAGATATAATTCAAACTTAAAATATATGCATAATTTTAACAGAAATAAATATTGCTGTAATCAAAAGGAAAAAGTCAAACAAATGTTAATTGATAGGATTTTAATTATTTCTTACTATGTAGATATTTAATACGCTTATTTAAAAAAAAAGAAAAAAAAAGGCAGGCAGTTTTTACTTGGGACCATTACTTATAACTCTTGGTAAGTTCTAGTAAATTGCATGTTATTATGACAGGTGTTAGAATGCCATAAAGGTTTCTTTTTTTTTTTTTTTTTTTTTTTCGTTTATTTAATCATTGCAAAAATAGACATTCATGCATTTTTTTAACAATTTGTTTAATTTCTTGTTAATTAAAGACACTTTACTTTCTTCCCTATCAATACTTTAACTGCCGTCTGTATTACAATATCATCCAATTTTTCATTCATTATTCCTTCTTTTTTTATTATTCCTTTTTAAAAAAATCTTACATATATGAAAATCTTCCCCTGCCATTTACTTTTCTAATTTGCTCTTTTTTTATTTCATAAATCTGTTGGGCATATGAATAAAATTGTAATCTTAGACAAATTAAATGAAAACTATTAATATAATGCATATAGGCAAAATTGTATGCTCTTAATCTGTGTCCAACAAGAATTTCAAATTCGTTAGAACTTTTCACAACTGTAGCAATTTAGCATCAAAAGATTTCTAACATCATTATAACCATCGAAATGTATCGATAAAAGCAAAAGGAATTACTACTTGTTTCATTTCCAGTATCTTATGCCATATTTAGTATTTATTGTTCAGAATGTTTTATAATTTTAAATACTCATTTTTGTTGCGATATTTTTGTTTTTGGTGATTATTGCATTTAAAAAAAAAAAAGAATATCAATATAATTGAATGTTGTTAACTTAGAGATCTGGTTGTAAATATTTTTAGATAACTTTTTTTTTTTTTTTTTTTTGAAATTGTTTTATATGCATCAAACTGTTTTTATTTTGTTTTTGTACTGTTTGATTAAGGATGAAAATGATTCTGTAGATGTTGATGTCAATCATTAAGGATGAAATTTTACTAATTCAGTGTAGTCTGTTGCACCGAAAATTATGGCAAAAATAAAATACTGCAAATAAGGTTACAATATAGAAAAATGATTTTTTAAAAAGTCTTTTTTTTTTTTAATTCTAAAATATTGAGTTTTAAGAATTGCTACTAGTGAAAATGGAATGAAAATCACTGCTATTTGAATCATGATACAGCCACTTCAGCTTTTGATGGTGTAATGTGTTGTTATACCTCTTAGAAATATAAAGAATGCTTGATAAAATTTAATCGACTTTCTCTGTAATTATGAAGTTTTATATCATAAAATGCTAATAGTTTCTATTTAAAAGGAAGTCTACTTAAATATTTCATAAACTTTTAAATGCATTATGGTAATCAAATTAATTTTAATGGGTATATCTAATTGCCTAAGATTTTTTCCTGTAGTCTCAAATTATCATTAGTTTTATAATTACTTGTAATTGTATTTCATTAATAATTTATTCTAATGCCTTAATTGTTTTAGTTGTTTCAGTTTTAGAGGCTGCTGTGAAACCGGGTCAATATACACAAGAATTTGGAGGTAAGGGATTATGTAGCTAACACATTATTATCTTTTATATAAATTGAAAGTATATGTATCATTAAATAAATTTCAAAAACAGCAGATAGCCTTTTTTTTTTTACTGGTTGTTTAGTTAGAATCGTATATTTTCATTTTATTTAGCATCAAATTTTAAAATTTAGAGTATATTCTTAATGTGTTATCTACAATAATAATTTTATTCTTAATAAGAATATTTCATGTTCCAGTAGGATCACAAAGAGAAGCATTGAATGTTGAAGAAGAAATGCCTGCTTCGACTCAGGAGGGTATATAATTTTGTTTGTGGTCATAAAAAATATGAAACATGTTTTTATAAAATTTTAAAATTTTGGTAAAATAAAATAAAAAATTGCCATGTTTAGAAATTTTGAAATATTTTATAAAATATTTATAAATTTTACAATGATATTTTGTATATTGTTTCTTGTTTTTATGCTCTGTAGTTAGCTTTTATTTACTACATATATTTTGATAGTACCACACAATTGTGTTGCTATTATTCAGAGCCATGCAAGTCAATGTAAAAAGATTTTTATCAGTAAACTCTATTAAAAATGTTATCAATTTAATAAATACAGATATACTTAAAATAATTAAATCCAATATTTTAATTAATCCATATGTTTTAGTTGTATTATATAACTGTATTTCTTTCTTCAAAGTTATTCAAAATAATGCAAGCAGATTTTGATAAATATGTAAATTTTTTTTTTTCAGATTATAAATCATTTTATGTTTTTCACATTACAAAATATTTTTATTCTGTATTTACATTTAACATCAGTTTTACCTATGATTTCTTATTTAAATTTTTGTTTAACTTTTTATTATGTGGCAGCCTGATGAGATATAAGCAAACAATGAAAAAAAAAAGTTTTTAATCAGAATACAAGATTATTAAAAATGTATACAAATTCTTGTAAATAATAGATCAGTTACTTTTTTTTTTTTTTTTGAAAATAAAAATAAATTAGTGCAGAATTTAAATTGCTTTTTTGGGATCAATAAATATTTATTATTTTTAATATATTTTTTCATTTTTTTTTATTCATCTTGAAATTTTTATGAATATTTAAGTGAATCTGAATTTAAAAGTCATCTTTTTTTTCTGTTATCTACTCTTACTTATTACTCTACTCTATCTTAATAAATTTCTGTTTTGAATTTTAAACCTAAATTAATGCTAAAATTATCATGTTAAGACATGGATCAGAAAGTTTCAAGTCAAACAAATTAATAAGCAATATTCTAATTTATTTCATAAATATAAAATCTTAGGGGGAAAAAAGAAAAAATATCCCAATAGTTGAAATTTGATTTTACAGATAAATGGGGTACTCAATTGTTTATTTTTGCATTTTCAGAATGATTTCATCAAATACTTTCATTTATTAATTGTGCTACTTAATGTATTTTTCTGCAATTTAAATGTGCTTTAAAAATTTTCCTAGATCCTGTTCTGAACAAAACACCACTAGAATACAAGAAGTTTTTACATAAGTTTTTAAAATTATATTGTAACTTTTGCTACATCATTTTATTTAAATCAATGAACATTATAAATGTTTTTCTTTCATCTGCCAATGCAAATAATTTATATCTAGTGTGATTTTGAATAAAAATTTTATCAATTTGTTGTTACTTATTTAACACTAGATTGCCCAAAAAAGTCATTTTGACTACTTAAATTTGAATTTTTTTTTAAATTATATTTATAATGATACAATTTCTTAGGATATTGACTCTTTTTATCCTTGATATAGGTGGATTTTTAAAGCACATTTATTAATGATTGTGTTTACACACACAATCTTTTTTTCTGCTATGTGTATGTGTTATATCAATATTACCTGAAAGCTGTCATTTTGACTGCTTAGGAAATTTAAAATAGTTAAATGACTTTTATTATGGAATTCAGTAAATTTCTTACATGACTAATCTGGGCCTGTATTGAAATATCATTTCTCAATTTTTCAATTCCTGTTACATGATAACTTATCGGTACATTATACATTTTTGATTTGAGTGGGCACTAGATAAATTGCAGCTGCTCAGTAATCTAAAAGTAGTACTTGTTATTGTAGGTTAGGTACAGGTTTATGTAGTATGTGCCTAATAAATTTGGCATCAAATTCTGGCTTGTGTCAGTTGTTAGCAGCAAATATGTTTTAAATGGTTTTCCTTGTTTGGGGAAAGATGAACAACAACCATTGTCAAACGCTTTTTAGTAAATAGGTTGTTCTGAAACTTGCTCAGCAATATACAGGATGTGGAAGAAATATTATGACTGATAACTTTCTGTTTAACATATCACTAGCAACAAAATTACTGGCTAAAAAAACAATTCTATTTAGAACTATTAGAGGAAATAAAAAGGAATTACCAAAAGTAGCCAAACAAAAGAAGGATAACAGGCATTGTTTTTCCACTGTGATATGCAAACCAAAGAATTGCGTTCTTACAATAAATAAAAATAAACCAAATAAAAGAGTAGCTGTTCTAAGCATAAATTTGTGAAAATTGATAAAAGTAATGAAAAACTTTTAGAGTCTATTAAATGTTATAATAGCACAGAACATGGAGTTGATATGACCAATCAAATGACCAGAAAATATACAGTAAAAGCTCGTTCTCATAGATGGCCCCTACAAATATTTTTCAGTGTTTTACATTTGACTGCTGTAAATGCTTGGATCCTTTACAAAGAAATGACAGGAATAAAAATACAACAAAAAGAGTTCTTGTTTCAATAAGCTGAACAGCTTTCTGTCTAATATATAAATGCAAGACAGCAAATTTCACCGGACCCTAAAGACCCACAAAGTTCAGCTGCAACATCATCAAATGCAAACCATATTAACAAAATCAGAATTTATCAAATACGCCTTTGCTACATTAACAAAACAAATGATATTTATGAAAAATGTTAAAAGTATGTTTGTGGAAAAAGTACACATGAAAAAATTTCCACCTTTATTTGCAAAAAATGTATGAATAATAGTGCATGAAGTACTTTCTTATTTTCCAAGTGCAGTAGATTTTCTTTATTATTTAATATTTACTAATAACATATAATATAACTTTAAATAATGTAAAAGAATAATAAAAATTAATTTTAAATAAATTGTTTTACGTATTAGTTATTCTTTCACAAAATAATCATTTTGACTGCTTTTTGGGCAATATAGGCATGTACTAAGTTTCAGTCTTTCTGGCAATGCAAACGTTCAGTCTTTCTGGCAATGTAAGTTTCATGCTTTACTATGCAAGAAACTTCCTTAATTAACTTCCATAATTATTTCTTTTGACATTATCAACTTAATTTCATTATATCTGATTTTTACTGTTATGTTTTTAAATTTTGCTTGAATCTATTATCAAGTAATTTTTTTAATTATAATTACTCATTCTTATTTTGTAGCAAATGAAAATAAACCTAGTTTTCCACCTTTTTCCGATGATAGTGAAACAGAGTGGTGGAAATCAGTGCCAGCAGTATCAGGTGAATATATTCATATTATATATATATATATATATATATATATATATATATATATATATATATATATATATATATATATATATATATATATATATATATATATATATTGCTTCCCAAGTTTTTAATTACTTTTACTTCACTATATTTCAATTTTTATGATCTTATTTTGCACATTATATATCTATTTTTTCCCCAGTTGATAAAATTAACTGCTATTATTTTCTATAGAATGGAAAGTTTTTACCTTTTTATTAAGGAGAAAGTATTGTAATCACCCAAAGATTCAATCTCAAAATTTGATAAATTCTCATAATTCCTGAATATATATATATAATAACATATTTTTTAAGCAGTTTCATGGCTGATGAGAGAAGGCACTTTTGAATTTTTAAACTTGCTATATTCCATCCTGGGTGGCATAATTTATGTACAAGAAAGAAGCCACGAGATATGTCAGTCCACAACACAAATGACGAGCAAAAAGAGACTGAAATTTTTTCCAGAGTGATTTTATACTATCAGATTCTGATAGGGATTTTTTGACATGTGTAGACTTAGAAAAGGGAAATATAGGTATATTTTAAAAGAATTTAAGCATGATAGATTTTTATCCTTTCACTTGGAATGTGGGAAAATGCTGATTAAAACATTTTTACAGAGCTCTTGTAGCATTAATTATATAAAAAAAAGGTGAAATTAGATGGGGAAATGTGAAAACATTTTAGAATAAAGTTAATGTAGATTTAAATTAAGATAAAAATTTGAAAATTAATTAAGATTTATGTCATATATACATATATATATATTTGTTTTGGCATTTTGTCTTTTGTAGGCAGCATATGAATCTCCTTTGTACTTCATCCAATATTGACATTCAGCATGTTTTGGTGCCTACATTCCATCTCCTCAATATATTGGCAAAATTTTTCTCACTGACGCTATTCAGAATTAAAAAACCTTTTGTGTAAGATTGTTAATAAATAAATTTCTTTTACTGTCTGAAAGCTTTTTTAAAAAATTAAAATATTAACTGAACCAGGTAATTAAAATATTAACTGCTCAGGTAATTGTTAAAAAGAACAGATAGCCAATTTTCTTCATAAGTTATTAATATTCAAAAATTGTTGATAAGGATTGTCAAAAAATTTGTCTTTGAGATTTTGATGAATCTCTGTTTCAGAACTCCCTGAATTCAGGAAACACATTTTTAGAATTATGTCTATCTATCTGCGAACAATAACCCGAAAATGCATTTAGCTAGAGAATTGGAATTTCATATGCATTCCGAACATCTAATTTGTACATTGTTATTAAATTCTAGGAAAAATTTTATGCATATTTGTAAATTCACTAACTCAAATCTACAAAGAGCTAGTTGTATGAAATTTGGTATATAGTTTTATCAAAAATTTAGTTGTCTATTAAATTTTTGACTCTGTTGTAGATTTGTGTTAAAATGTTAACTCTGTTGGTTAAAAGGGAAGTGCTTATCCTCAATTTTTTTTCATTATATACCACAAAATAGAAAGAATTACAATGATTTTTGTTAGTTTGCTGCTTTCCTTCTTATTCTTGATTCATTCAGGAGATGCAGACTTTTTAAAAAAGATTGACTATAATGTCTAATTGTACAAAAAAGTCAAGAGGAGTTTGTTCCCCTAAAATATTTTATTTTCTATCTGATATTAGATTTATTTACATTTTATATCTCTTATTTATATTTCTACTAAAGAGAATAACTTTTTTTCAATGGATTCTATTTCTTATTCTTTATGCAGGTAACAACAAGTATTTTATAAAATTTTTCATGCTAGATTGCTTTTCTTAATGCTAAACCAGGATTCAATTGATTAATAAAAGAATTATTTTGACTTAAGTGCAAAATTTGTCTTTTTGTATTGTCTTCAACTGTTGTTACAAGAAAATTAATGCACTTTATGTTTTAATGAAGATTATGGTGTTGTTGATCCTTGCAGTAGCTGCAAGGATCTTTTCCTTTCTAAGTAATATGAATTCATTGCTATATTCTTGAAAATTTACCAGGAAAAAGATTTTTTAAAAAAAGAATTGTTTGGAGTTTAAAAGTTGGCAAAATATATAAATGCTTTAATTCTTGTGATAATTAATTTTGAAGTGTCATCAAGCACAAGAGAGTAAGTGATAAACATCTTTCTTGTGTAAAACCCTAAATGTTTTATGATATATCTTTTTTCAAAGAAAATATTATAATGAGATAAAATTAACAGTAGTTTTAATGTTGTTGTAAGCAAAGTTATTACTAATAAACCTTTTTATTTATTTTTTAGCTACTGATGATTATTCTACAGTAAAGCCTTCCACTTTAGCAGAGATTATTCAACATGATGTACCTCATAAATTCAGAGCTTTGTGTGCTGTTTTTTCTTACAGACCCAACTCCTCTGGGATTCAGAAACTTATACATCTTTGTTGTCCTAAGTGTCTATACATGTAGGCATTTATTATTATTATTATTGATTATTTTTGTAATATAAATTTTTTAACTAAAACTGAATGAGATATTTTAAGTTAGAAATACAAAATAATTTTCAAGGCAAGCAAAATAAAGAAATGTATTTTACAAATCCTTTCTTTCTTTTTGAAATAATTTATTTACTGAAATAATTTTCAGTAAGTAAATAATTTTACTGAAATGATTTCAGAAAACTCTATTGCACAACTGTTAAATTTATTAAGATTTCTGTTTCTTTAATTTAATTTCATATTTTAAACAATATTTATTTTTTATTTATTATATTTAAGTTTACATGTTGACAACAAATATTATTTATATCATGTTACTCATTTAGTTTAATCTTAAAACATTGCATTCATGTTTGTAGTAAAAAAATATTAAAATAGAACATGAAATTTTAATTTAGAACTGAAGATGCTATGCCTTCCATCCCTCCATTTGAAGAACGTGATGGACTTTTTTATTTTTACTGTCCAGAATGCAGCATAAAAGAAGGTAAATGTTATTTTTTTAATTGTATGTTCTAAATTTTCAGTGTAGCTGCTCCATCTGCCCTTTATAAGTTAAGTCCATAAACAAATTGTTTAATATCCTTTTTCAGCTGACAAGAATGAATGGCCTGTACTGAATTATATTTACCTGATTTCATTTGAATTGCATGATGGAACTGGTTCTTCTAGTCTTGAAACTCATTTATGGGGAGAAAATGCTGTAAGTATTATTATTGCCAATATTTCAAAAAACTTAATTTGCATTGGCTTTCTTTTTAAAAGAAATTAGAAACAATATAGAGAGAAAAATAAAAATAGAATTTACTCTAGCATGTAAATAATTTTTATAATTGCCTTATTCAAATGATAGTATTTTTAAACATTTTAATTTAGTTTTATTTGTTTCATGTTTGTATTGATGGAATGTTATGATCGATTCTTCTCTCACTTCCTCATGTACTTTTGTTTTAAAATTTTATGCAAGCATTATCCTTAATGATTACTTAATATTTTTAGAATTGATTTAATTAGTTAATAGATTTAATTAAATTTTAATTCCATATTAAACATCTGAAATAAGGAATTATAAATTAAAGACTAAAAATTAAAAAATGATCAGAATAAAAAATTCTTTTTTAATGGAATTATTATTTAGCCTAAATATATTATTGTATTTTAGTTTAAATAGTATAATACTTTGTGCATAGAACTGTAACACATTTGCTTTACACTGATGAATATCATATTTTACATGGAACAATTATTCAAATATTTCTCATCTTTATAATTAAAAAGTTTTTTTAATAATTTTTAAAAATTCACTCACTTGGAAGCGACTTTATCTAATAATTTCATAAATAAGTTTGGAAGAGGGGGGGGTTAAAAAGATGGTTATAGATGCTACAATGTACACAGAGTATGAAGTAAGTGATAAAAATAATTTTTTTTTCCTTGTGTAAATCATATTTGTTCAACTTTTATTTTTATTTCTCTATCTTTAATTTAATTATAATGAAATACTTCTTTTATAATATTTTTTTCTGCGTGTGTTTTTGTTATAAGTACCAACATTTTTTCGAAATGTTTTTAGGTTAAATTTTTCAAAGGTATTACTCCTGAGCAAGCATTGAAGGACCAGGCTGCTTCAGATTCAGTCTTCCAGATGTTATGGGGTGTTTGCCCTAACTGCAGACCATTCAACAGTACTGAAAATAACTTTTCTGCATATCCAATATTAGATTGTTGTATATTATCTTATACTACTCCTGGTGGCACTTGTTATCAGATATTTGGCACCAGATTATTGTAAATAATACTGTACATAAAATTGTATAAATATTTTTAAATAAATTTTATGGTTATTTTCCTTAATTGAATATTTGCTGATAGAAGTGATTGATAAAGAGAATTCAGCATTGCAATATATTGTCTACCATAAATAGATTATATATTGTGATGTTATTAAATTTTTATATGGATTACAAAAAATAATTTTAGATTATAAAAATAATGAATACAAATTAATATTTTTTATAGTTCTATTTCATTTTTCCTAATGCAATGAAATTTGAAAAATCATGTGTTCGAAAATAGAAGTCATAAATTATATAAACAAATTAATTAAATGAAGGGAAAGAAAGAATAATAGGAAAAAAAAAGATTAACATATTTAAATATTATAGATTCTGAAATAATTCCTAGTAATAAAACAGGTTTATCATTCCTTGCAATTAAACAAAAATGTCACTATTATTGAGAATTCTATGGGATGAAGAATTTAATTACTATTTAATCACTAAACGATCAATCTATGTAATTTAATTACAGAACTCATGAGAGTGGTAAAGAGGAAAAAATTTTAATGGATCCAGTAATCAGCATTCTTGGGGATCGTTAGTGCATTAAGATGTATGTCTTCATAAGAAGAATCATTATTCAAAGTATGTCGTTAAGAATTATAGAAAATTCTCTTCAAAGATTCAATACTTTTTTTAGAATTCTTTCTTCAAGTTAATGTGTAGTGCAGTTAAATTAGTTAATGTGTTGGAAGGATCGTCAAACAGGCCTAGTGTAGACAGTTCATTAAATAAAATGAAATACTCCCAGTTTTTGTAGAATGTGTTATCTGAGTGTATTGCTGAACTCAACTGATGTTCTTGTCTTTTTTGTGATATTAATATAATGGTGTTTCACCACACAAACTACTTATAATGCTAAAATTTCTCCAAAAAAAACATTTTGCCAACAAATTCTCGGATGCAGTCACAGTTTTGAATGGCTCCAAAATGGCCAGATCTTATCCTACTCAATTTCTTCTTACAGGGTTCCATCAAAAATCAAGTGTATGAAACTCCATCAACAAGTTATTATGAAATCCAATGTATAGTCAATACCTGCACAAATATCACACCACAGATGTACATGTACATGCCAATCTACTTGATCAAATATAAATGTGTATATTTTAATGTACTCGCCATGTTTTTATTTAGCAAAGTTTTTTTTTCTAATCTGTATCTTTTTCTTTTCCTATGTATCACTTTAAATAATGTGCATTTGTTTTTGCCTTTTCCCTTCCACGCAAAGTTTATCAGGATAAAGTGTTTAAATTATGAACCTTCTTTCCTGGCTGTATGGCATCTAAGTTTTAATCAGATATTTAAATAGTTGTGAGTTCGGATCCTCAGATACCCCCTGGGTACATTTGTTTGATTTTTTTTTTATTTTATTTATTTTTTTGTTTACTTTCTACATTGTTTAAATTTTATTCCACTGTTATTTAAGTTGGAAGAGCTGCATGATAATACCGGAGAATAAATTTTTCAATTTTCGGATAAAAATAATTTTAATCGCAAATACAAAGCACAAGAATTTTGCTAGTTACAATGCAATCATTTTCCTTTCAGCTTATGCTAGATGAAATGAACGATGCACAAAAATATTTATAAACAAAGGGACTCGACTTAAAACTGTCTGCTCAGAAAGTAAACGCATTGCATTGTTAGTGAAGTGAAAGGAATTAATAGATGCCACTATAAACTATGGAAAAAATATGTGAAGACCTTAGAATTTCTGTTGAACGTCAAGGACATCAAAGCCAGAAGACACCTGTTTTGGCAAAGGAAATATAGATGTCAACTTATCCCATGCAAATGAACTGAGATGGAAACTTTATTCTTCGTTACATATAATAATTGCAAAAATTCATCGGAGATTTCAATAGCTCCGGAATTCGGCTGAAAAATCTATCTAACGCCAACTAATCTACTAAATTCAGACGACAATGAATCTAATTTAGAATACACGTTTGTCGAAATCGACAAACATGACTTTAAGCTCGAACAAGTTTCGACAATTGGTTTTCATAACTGTCACAGGCAAAGAAAATAAATTAATGAATGTTACTCTATTTAGATTAATGTAATTTATTGTGAAATCCAAGCTGGAAGATGCTCTGTTCAACATTATAATAATGCCTCGAATTTTACTCATAATACCCTACGTTGTATCAGCTATGAGAAAAGCTTTTCAAAATTGAATTTGATCAAAAATTATATAAGGTTAACAATATATATTTTAATCCTAATCAATCTGGTTATTTTGCCTTTTGTGCAAGAAGTATCTGATTCTATAAACATCATTAATGCAATAAAAAACTTCGCTTTTTAGAAAATGTAGACAAATAAAGTTTTAGTTAAAAGATAAGTTTTATTTTTAGTTCTATTAATTTTTACTGATAATAAACAGCCTAATAGAATCGTTCTATCACTAATTAGAAGTTGATTTGTATTTTATATTCTATTTGCTATTATTCATAAGGTGTTTTTAATTTTATATATTAATTACGTAATCTTGTCAATGAATATTACAAATATTGTATATATATATATATATATATATATATATATATGTGACTTACATATAAGAACTTCTGTTCTGTTTATTATATTATAAAACATACATACACGGCTTTATTTGTACCCTGTACAACACACAAAAATTTATTCTTGCTGAAACATTCTTCAGAAATTCTGTAAACTTTGGAGCTTTCTGGATTTAAATATTTAAATTAAAGAACTACGTCAATGATTAATGCCCAGTTTGAAAACAACATTAAAAAGTGTTTTGCGCACTAACCTCGTAATTTTGACCCTCGATGGCGATCGATTTGGAATAAAGATGGAAATTATTGGAAACATTAATATCCTTTGTAAGAGGAAGGTAATTATTGGCCCATTCGTGATGGATTTTAAAGAGATGAAGAACGGTCAAAAGAATATACTTATCACATCAAAGAATATACTTATCATCAAAATTTTACTATAATAAACTTTTTCTTTCAAATGGCATTAGGTAATAAAATAAAAGTTGGAACAGCAAATCGATAATCGACACAGCGATGGCAGATTTCAAACTAGCCAAACTCATAGAGCCCCTAAGCTGAGAAAGGATGCAAATCAGCAAGTAGTTTCAATTAAAGAACCAAGTAGTCAAATAAAAAAGTTTGGAAAAAAATACAAATACTATGAAATATTGGAATAGTATTAACACTTAACAAATATAATTGATCAGGTACCTATATGCTTTATTACGTTAACTTAAGTATTAGAATATTTTTTAAACTGAATTCCTGCCTCGATAATCACCATCACCTTGCGTAAAAATGTGGATACTAGGCATTTTGGAATCATAAGAGATTAATAGAAAAATAATTATTTTCTCAGAGTTAATAAAATTTAAAAAATTTGTTAGTATAAAATAAATTCTCAATAGTTAAAAATGGGTTGAAATGTGAAATTAAATTGATAATTTTATTTAAAAAGGTGCCTCAAAATATGCACTGCCTAGAACCAAAAGACACCTAAATTCGCTTCTGAACAAAGGTGTTTTTTTTTGTTTGTTTGAAGAGCAAAATTTCATCTATCAACCATCCATTACCTTGGACCTCGAATTCTTCCCGCAATATTTTGAATGTTTCAAAACGACATTTCATGTTTTCCGAAAAAGAATCGTTTAAAAGGCAAGTTTCACATTTGGATCTAAAATGTAAATGGCATTATTACTTTTCTGTTTCAATAATATTCCTCACAAACAGGACTTCATTGCAATAAAATCTGATGCTCCGTTCTTTCTCTTGATTTTTATTTCGATGACTTCATTTTCACACTTCATTAGTCAAAATGTTTTATTATTATTATTTTATGAAAGCAACACTTCTTAGAATGGGTTTTACAAGTTTAAAACATATTGAGAGTGAATCGATCCAGACACAGTTCTATTTTCAGAAGCATCATTCAAATGGTAACTAGAAGGACTAAGGAGATAAATCCAGTGGCTTAGCGAATGAAGTGCAGGGGGGTATAAATGCTCCTAGCAAAAATATAATTTTTTTTTTAATTGGGGGGGGGGAAATTACATGGAAACCGAACAGGAACAAGGAGAAAAATAATTTTTTTTTGATTTTATAATGATGAAAGAATGATTTTGCGCACTTTTAAGAGATCTTATTTAATTTTTATTTAACTCTTGCAATGTTTTTAATTAATTAAAAATTTATTTAAAATTTCGAAAAGGTGCTCATTCCCACTCACCAATGTTTATTCATACCAAATAAAGTAGCTCCAAATCAAATAGTCTCAATCAATAGTCAGTAAATTAAAAGTTGGTAGAACATTAACAGACGGATACATTCATGTATATTTTCAGCTATTGTTAACATAGATGTATATTTTATTGATTATAAACCTATCTTCTTGGGGGGGGGAAATCAATAATATAAGAAAATCAAAGGATTAAATATTTCATGGAATAGGAAAGTAGTTTGGACTCATTGCAATAAATATACTCATTGACGAAAATTATGCACAAAAAATTTTTACAAAATTTCCGAAATACAGAAAAAAATGTATAGCTAAATTTTTATTATTAAAATGATATTTTTAAATTTCAAAATAACATGACAATTAATAATATTTTCATGACAATTCATTAATAACATGACGATTAATAGTATAGTGCATAATATTTTCGAAATTCCGCTCAATTTTTTACCAATTGAAAAAAAAATTTATAGTACATATTTCCGAATATTCAAAAGACACTTTTACCGAATTTAATAGTTTTGATATATTGTACAGCACCAATAGAACACCAATGATAAAATTTCAATAGATTTAATAATGGAGCCCTCATGCATAAAGCTTCCATTTATCGAAAATTGCGAATTTTTTTCAGAAATCTTAGATTTTTTTTAATAAAGTTTCTCTATGTTAAATAAGATTTCTATATATTGATCCAAATCTGCCTATAAAAATTATGCAAACCTTTTTCAGTTCAAAAGTAACAAATGATTTTGATCATAAGGAGAAATATGAACTATATATCATATAAAACAAAACTGTGTCTCCCATAAATTTTCTCTGAAATTTTCAGATCTAAAGTCTTTAGAAAAAAGCAATAAATATCTTGCCAATAAGTCATGTGAAAATTTAGATGGCTTCTGTTCTGTGAATCTCTTTTTGATTTATTCATGTGCATATGACTCCAAAATAGAAACCTTAAGGAATGGATATACTTAAAAAGAAAATGCAGCAACAGCAAGTGATTTTCAACATTTCTGAAAAATTTGCTGCTTGATTATAATGAAAGATACCGTATTTTTAGATCATTATAAGTTCTGGTATTAAACCTCAACCAAATAATCAACAGCAACAACAAAAAAAAAAGGGAATTCTCAAGTTGCATGAGTTTATAACTATATATTTTTAAAATAAATCTTTTTGATAGTTTCATTTTCTCCACTCAATCTAAAAAATAAAAAAATGAGCTACATTTATGGTATCGGCAAATTTGCAAACTGAGTGTTTTTCAGACATTTTTTTAAAATAAATTCCTTTTTGTAGTATTTTTTTCTGTGTATTGAAATTTTATATTTCAAATTTTTTTTCTCCCAGTAAGTATTCTAGTCCGATACGCAAAGGCTCGACTTTACTGTCAGTTTTAATTACATTTCATTTTATTAATTGCGTACTTCATTTTATACCGTTTTCTTTCGATTAACTGTAACGCAAAAAGTACCGCCGAATCAAAATGAAGCGCAAACATCCTGACACGAATGCAATTGGATTGGATTCTGAAAATATCAAAAATTTGTTAACCCTGAAGCTTTCTCGCCAAACAGTTATGTTTCGGCGATAATTCAACTCAGCATTTCGCTTGCGTACTATTTCTTTGTCTTCGTTTGTTTGTTTGTTTTGTTTGTTTGAATGAGGGGGATTTAGGGATTTTTAGCTACAAAGGCTGTCATCCCATTCTTTGTCTTCACTCAAATACGCTCTTGAATAAATACATATACGGCTTCCACGAATTCTATATTTTTATTTTATTGAATTGCGTAGTTTTTTTTTTACTTCGTGAAACTAGTAAATTAAAGATAAATACAGCAACTCTGTTGAAAGCGAATCTTCCAGTACATACGAATCTTTTTCTAAAATACAAAAACAAAATTAAAAATGGAAATTTTATTCAAAAATGTTAATATCTTGTTTCTTATTTCCTTTCACTTATAAGCAATATTACATTTGCAGCGAAAAAAAAATGTAAATTTTATTCTAAAAGTGTTTTTACACGAAAATTAAATTTTAAAAATTTAAATTTTAAAAAGTTGTTCAAGTTAAAAATATGGAATTTATAGCAATAAAGTCCAATTCAATTTTTTATTAAATCAATTAAATTTTATTTTTGGATTAAGTCTAATCATTAGAAACGTTTGCTTGAGCAAAAGATAGCTTAATGTGTTTTTTTCTCCTTTTTTTGTAATTAGGATATTAAAAAGAGCTTGTCACCGAAATAAATAATTATCAACTTAAGGAAATAGTGCTATTATTATATATAGATGCAATTAATTTATAATTTATAAGTAACTAAACTTTTATTATTACATGGGAACAGAAATTTTTGTGAATGAGGTTTGTAATAAAAAGGGAGGGTGTATTTTAAATATATGAGTCATTGGAGACGATAGAAAATAGAATTATAAGAAATAGTTAATAGCAGAAAAAGAATTCCAAACTTTAAAGTTTGAATTTAGATTTTGAATTACAACTATCGGCTTTTAATTCTAATTACATTAATAAACATATCTTTGTAAAATGATTATGCCATTAATGCCAGCATACTTTTTTTCAAAATGTTGTGGATGGACCAATTCATCAATGCATTTTATTTGACCAATTAAGGCTTTAAAAGTACAGTTTTAACTATAAAGATTTATATTGCAAAATAAAATTATTATCATATAATAATTGGAATTTCTATAAGAAATCACAATTCCTCATTATTATTTTTTTCATAAAAATAAATTTGTACTAAAAGATTTAAACTATTAAAGTTTTGTACTAAAATTAAAAATCACAAAGACTATTGAATTTTTTAAAAAAATACAAAATATCTTTTAGGGAATAGCATTTTTTAATAGATATCCCATTTATGTAGCAACATCACAACATTTCTCACATTCATAAGATAAATCTTGAAAAACAGATTATCAAACTTTTTTTGAAATTATTTTTTCTCTTTAAATACAAGAAACATGGCTGACACTCAGTAATCTTTAATATGTTATGTAATTGTATTATTTCTTTAATACCAAAAAAAAAAAAGAAAATGATTCCCTTAATTTTTTCCTTTATTTTGAACTTCCCTTTTATTTTTATGAGAAGAAATAAAAATATTTTTAGTTATAAATTGAAAAATAGAAATGATTAATTTTTAAATGACGATATTAAACAGTCATTATTGTTAGTAATTTTATAATGATAAAAAATATCTGGAATTGAGAATTAAAACTTTTTAAATCGTGGGAGGGGGAAACAGCAAGATAAAAAATACTTAAAAAAAAAAAATGTAACACTTTATTTATTTTAATTTTTTAAGGAAAATTTTCTTTAAAATAAAATTTTGGATTTTAAATTTGTTATGTTTTTGTATTATATATCATTTCTTTTCCGTAAGTAATTTTAAATCCATCATAATTAATCAGAACTTGGATATACCTTTGGCCAACACTATTTTATAAACAAAAATTGTATTCAAATCAATGATCAATGATGTTTTCCTTCCCCCCCCTCCCAAATCATTTTTTTTTTCTTTGCAACCCTCGCTCCCTTTTTTTGCCTCCGCCCCTTTTAAGAAAATGATTTGAAAAATGCCTGCCTTTTCTCGCTGATAACAAAAATTTCCCAAAAAAGCAATAAATAGCAAAATATAGCAACCCTGAAGTGAAATCGTTAACCAATAGGAATACCGGATTCCTTCCTATTAATTTGTGCATTCTATCTTGGTTTTGTTCTAGCACAAGCGGTTCCTTTTTTTCTTTCCGTTCTCAGAAGCACGATTCTCTTGTACGGGAGCAGCCATTTTGCTTGGTCAATTACTGGGCTGATGGTAACGTATAGTCCAGCTCAAATCGCAGGATTTGTCATTGTTATTGAATAACTATTGTAAAGGTGAATTAGGCTATGCTGAAGTTTGCTAAAGAGAAGTACAATACGTGACTTTGGTGAAGTTATATTTTTAGATGTCTAGTGCAGAAGATACTCGCACTACTGATCAAAGCCTGAGCCCACCGGCGAAGAAGTTCAGGTCTGCAATAAATATATCACCCAATTCTAACTGCGAAAATAACAGCTCAGTAAGTATATGAGAAATTTTGTTTGACAGTAAAGTGTCAAAAAAAAAAAAAATAACTTCCTAATCAAACGGTTTTTGCGATTGACATTAAGCCATTAGGACTTTGGGTTTTATTATTAATAGGATAAAATTAGTTTGGCTGAGTTGAAATAACAAAGTTAAGGTTAGTTATTTAATTGACAGTTATACATTTTCTGTACCTAGTTACTGAAGGATATATGACACCGGAAGCTCTTGGCGATTCCGTATCGAATATCCTACGCTTGTCCGACTGCGATTGATAATTTATATATAACGGCTCCATTTTTGTGCATTCTTATCATTTAATCAAAAACTATTAGTTTTCTCTTTTTTTGTAATGCAATAATCATATCAAAATTTTGTTTACTATGTAATGTATTACTATTTAATGTGCTTCTATAGACAAAGACTATCAGAATTTAAAATGTCTGTGAAAGGTAACATAACATATGCTAAATATGACTAATTGCGGGATGTTAATAAGGAATTAGAAAGTAATGAATTGTTTCGTTGTCTTTTTATTAGAAATGATGATCATATTTGCTCTAAATTTAAGGTATTAAAAGAATATTATTTAAATTGAATAATGATGACCGTGACTAGTTGTGAGGAATTGCAGCTAATAATGAAATTATATATCATATAAATATGGGATGACATTATGATTGCTACAAGATATTTAGGGTTAAAACTATGAATAAGAGTGAAATTAAAATAGAAATTGAATGAATAGCGGAAAGTCTGTATTTGTCGAATTTTCTATTTACCTTCAAAACTGTTAGTAATAACCAGATGAACAAAAATCGAAATAATTTTTAGGTTATTAATGCTTTGCATGTAGTATCAATTTTTTGTATCAAGTTATAGCTACATGCGTTTGTGAAAAATCCTTTTTATAATTTTTGAAGGATTATAAGAATATTTTTTTTATAAAAAATGTAATCTTTTTCAGTTTTTGTGTTCACATGAAAAAGTAGCATGATGGGTACATGCATGAAATGTTTGCAAAAGTTATCCATTTATGTTTTGAATTTTTTTTTTTTTTAGTTTAAATAATTCAATAGCAGAACTATTACAAATGCTGTACAAATTGGTTATAACTCTTGATACAATTGTTTTTATATTTTTTCTTAAAATTGCAATCAATATAGGAATGTTTGTCTTTTGTAATCTTGTATTTTAAATGGAGACTTGAACTTTTAAATGCAGATGAGAAAATTTCTTTCCTTGCATTATATTTGAATTTTCTAGAGCCAAGACATGTTTATTTCCTCAAAATGGGAGTGAAATGAAAAAAATGCACCTAATAGGATGGAAGTGAAATCAAAACCTAACAAAGAATACTTGAAATATCCCAATTTGCTTATATTATCCCCGATTGTCCAACAGTATGATCTCGGAATCCTAAAACGAATGGTATATTGTTTAACTTCTATTGGAAAAGATTCCTTGAAGTAAATTCAGTATGCAGAAATTTAAATAACAAATTTGTGTTTTTACTTATTAAAATCAATGATGCATAGTTAACTTTTGTGGGTAAACTTAAATATAAAATTATCAAAGAAATTTGTTTTAATTCTGACCTACTTGTAGTTAAAATCTGTAGGCACAATGTTGAATACATACATATATGTGATTCAGGGGTGTTTGTGCTCCGGGGAAACCCCGGAATTCCGGGGATTTTGAACTTCGATACCCGGAAATTCTGGGGATCGTCGTTCAAAAGGAAGTAGGAATAATAATGAATTATTTATTTTGATCTGGGTAATTTTGTTTGCTTTGAAAGCAGAAAACGCAAGGTCGGTGTGTGTGGTGAAAACTTTTCCTTTCTTTCTCCAAAGGCAGTGATAATGCGTGAAAAAAACTTCTTTTTTGTTCTTTCCTTATTGCGAGTTATGACTCATTCCCCCGGTTCTCGGACATTCTCTTCTGAATTCTTTTCGGCAAGTAGGCGCGGCAGAAAAAAAAGGGAGAGACTTCGTTCGACCAGATGTGTGATCACGTGACCTGGGTTCAAAGGTCTTAATTTTGCAAAATTAATGGTTATTAATTTTGCAAAAAAAGTCATTCATTGAACTTTTATAATTAGGTCATTCAATACTTCATAATCGTAATTTTTCATTTCTCCCCCCCCCCCTTCTCGAAACTCCAAAATGTCGGTAGTAAGTCCGTAAAAGTTTCAGGGGATTTTTTGGGGTCCCACAAACACCCCTGGTGATTAACAAATTGCTTATATAGTATAAAATCAATCTTTAATTTTTAGTAAAGCCTTTTTTTTAACATAAGTCATTTCAAAATACTCAGTTCTTTAGAAGTTGAAAGTAATCCATTGATTTACACTATATAGAAAAATACTAGGTCTTCACTAAGCATAATTATATAAAAATATTGATGTTCATCGAGCACACAGGGAATTATTTTATACGTGTATTTACGCTAAAATTGACAAATGAAGTCAAGGAAAAGAAATGGCTTTTTTTTTGAAGGAATGATCTTTAAAATTTTAGCTCATCTAGAAATCTCATTTTTTAAACCTTTTTATTAGGTATATAAAAATTTTATTTATATTATGCATGATTTTCTTTTGTACTAATTCATTTGATTGTTTTGAAATTTTATTCATCTTTTTTTATTTTACCTGATTTATAGAAGCACATCTTAAAAATATTTAGTATATTATTTGTTTTTCAAAAGTAACAATTTATTATAATACAGTATTAAATAATGTGGAATAATTTTGTTAAGGCTTTATTTCAAAAGGAGAAAGATCTGAATATTAGTTATTTTAAGCAGTATGCAAATATTTTATTTCATCAATTTCATCGTATCTATTCCATTTTAGAGGGTAAAAGTATTGGCTGTTCCAAGAAACAAAAATAAATTTTACTCAATTTAAATTCTAATTGCATCATTTGTAACACATTTGAATTTTTTTAAAACTTTCTTATTCTTTCAGATTTTTTTTTTTTTTAAATCCTAGTACAATATCAATGTTACGAAGAAAAATAAAAGTGTTAGATTGTTCTTTTTTGTTTTTAAACTTTTATTTTATGTCGCAATTTTGTTGACATTCATCATATCTAGGATAATGCTTCGGAATTTCTGCTAATGTATATATAAAATGAACCTATTTTGAAATTGTATAACATATTTGCATGGGTGCAAGGATTTTAAAAGACTTAATGCAATTTGTAGATCTATTTACAAATTACATGAAAATCGTGTAATTTGTAGCCAGTTAAATTTGATACTATAAAATAAAAATATTCTTTTTCTAAGGAAATTAAAGGTAAAATACACATTACAAATATAATACATAATGCTTTGATTTTGCATGTTTCCAATCACTGTATTTATATACCTCTAAAATTTAACAGTGGTACAATGGATTATAGTTTTAAGATCTTTCAAATTAGCTGTAATTATACAGACTTGAACAAAGTATATACATAACATTCGCTAATGTGCATGGTGTTGAAATCATTTCTTTGTCAAATGACAGCAGTTTAATTTAAACAAACCATCATAATAATTTCAGACTGCTTCATTTAGCTAATTAATAATGACAGTGTGAAATGTTATGAAAATTGTTCAGGAAATAATTCACCATACCACCAAAAAGTATATTCAATAAGAGAAAAGAAGATATAAAGGAAATCAAGAAATAGGCTTAAAACAGAAATTTTTACAAAAATAGGCTTTAAAAACCTGATAAGTAATCATTGTGACTTGCATATCAGTATTGTGTTCATATTTTATAAAAATTGTATTATCTTAAGACTAAAAAAACAATTTTAATGATATCTATTTCAATTTTCCCTTAATTTTTATTATTTTTGATTCAGTTTGATCTAGAACAATATTTTTTAAATAGTATGATTTAGTCTTATCTAACAAAACAATCATATTGTGTATATTTGCCAGTCATCAACTTTGTAGTAGGATTTTCACCTATGCTTTTATTTCGTAATGTAAAGTATTTTTTTTTTTAAAAAAAAGGCACTCTATATTATTCATTTTAACAGCCTTAAAAAATTAATTAATCTGGAGAAACAAACTAGTCACTAAAAGTGGCAAGTTTGAAGTAGAATTATTTAAAAAATGGTTTTCAAGAACTTTCTATTTGTATGCTAAAAGGTAAAATTTTTAATACATCCTTAATAAGGAATTATTATTTAATTAATCAATTCACTGATATTTAAATACTAAAACTAACTACATTTGGCCACTGCCTAGCTTGTTAGGATTAATAGTTGCTAAAAAATTTTATTTAAATATTTTGTGAAATTTGGTTTTGACTTCCTCAAAAAAAAAAAAAAAAGTTAATTTCAAATTTTGGTAGTTTTGAAGGCTTATATACATTGGTTTGCATTTTCCTAATTTTCACTCTATCTTTATACAATCAAATGTATCACAGAAAAGAACAATATTTAAAAATGTTTGCTTTAAAAGATTTTCAAAAATTTTATTAAAGTCTTGTTAGAGTTTAGATACTCTAAGGTACATTCTCACCTTTTAAAATATATATGTACTAAATTTGATAGTACTTGCTCATTTAGACTAACCTGTAGAATAATGGCATATACACTCATTCATCTTTATTATAGAGATTGCATTGTTTTCAAGAATTTATTAGTGTAAAAAGTTTCAATATTATAGTTGAGGTTATCTGTTATGAAATTCAGTTTTTCATGTGTGAACCAAATCATGCTAAATAAAAATGTACTAAATATGCTTCATCCATTTATTTAAATTTGTATGCTTTGAGATGATTTTTGATTATATTTTTTAAAACTACTTACATGTATGTAATAATTTAAAATGGCCTAAACCAAATTTTTCAAATACAGTCTTAAGAGAAAAAAAAAAAAAAAAGTGAAAACATTAAAGGTTCTTAAACTATTTAAATTGTTTTTAGGTTTTATAGTAATTTATTTTTATATATTTTTCAAATTCTCTTGAAAATAATCAATTTTTAGATCTAAGACTTTTATACTTAAAATCTTTCATTTTAATAACTTTGACATACAGGGTAAGTTATAAATTGATGTTGTCCTATGCCTATAAAGAAGAATGTGGATATTCTCACTCTGTAGACTGTTTGTTTGATCTAAAGCTGTTAAATTTGATGTAGACATACTTTGGAAGGTAGGAATGTATGTCTTTGAGTTATTTTTTAAAGAAAACTTGATTAAAAATTAACATTTTGGAGTTTTGTATAACTCAAAACACCTATATTTTAACACCATTTAAAAAAAATTGTTTGATACCAGTTAAGATGTCTTTTAAAATTTTCCTGAATTTGCAGTTTTTAATTATTTTTGCATAATTTTCAATAGTTTTATTTTTACATTGAAATTAAGAATATTAGTTATTTTATTGTATTTTTTATTGTGCAGTTCTCTCCCAATTTTTAAAAGCTAAGGAACATGATTTTCATTTATATTTTTTGTAGTTTGCATGAGGTAACAAGAAATGAAGTTAAAATATGTAAATATTATGCAGTTTGTAATACATTATCGAGGCACTTAAGATTTCAATTATATCGTGGGCCTCAACTCCTTTAAAATGTTTATATAATAATTATGTCTTAATAAACGTAAAATTACTAAAATAGCTTGACTTATGCTGAAAAATATTTATTGAAGGAACTTGAATATCAACTAATGCATAAATGATTCAGTTGAAACTAAACAAAACAATGTTTCTTGTGAATCAGTTGCTTTTTAAAAATAGTTAGTATAAAATAACATTGCAAAGTAAACACTTTTTTTTTTTGTACACAACGTAAAATACCTGATTCAAATAAAACCTTTCATATTTTCAAATATGTATACAGTTATTATCTATACTTTTCTTATAACATTTAGATTAATTGTGAATGAAATATATAAGCATGCATGTCATGTATTGAACTATCTAAAAGGGTTCAAGTGTTGATATCTGGAATATCAATATTCACAGTAACTACTTAGCAATTCTGCACTCTTTTGTTCTTGGTGTTTCTTTTTCTAGATAGAAATATCTTTGGTGAATGAATATATATAATCAGCAGTTCATAACATGATGCTCCATTTGCAACATCCATGATAACTCCTTGAATTTTAAATTTAATTGCTTTTTCCAACTCCAACAAAGTTATTTTTTTTTTTTTTTTTTTTTATTTTTTTTTTTTTTTTGTTGTTGTTGGTAGTGGGGAAAATGCTGAAATTTATCTTTTTTTTAGGGGGGGTCAGATTTATTTTTTGCCTTCAAAGTTGCTCTAGTAAAAAGGAAAAGAAAAATATTTAAATGCTGTCAATAACTTAACTATTTTCTATGTAGTTTGGAGAAGGGTAAGGGAAGAAGCAGGATAGTTACCATAACTGTTAAGGCATCTTGGATGCATCCAGTAACTGGAAGTAATGTTAGTATGCCCTTTATAATGGCTTTAAAATTCTTAAATACAGAATTGAATTGATCTTATAGTTGGTGAGTGATATGCAACTCTTGTAAGAAGATTTAAAATTGTTCTAAGAGATGCTCCCAAGATGGAAGGTTACTGAAAAATTCACCTGAAGGCTAATAAGTAAAGTAAATGGATTTTGTAAATTTGGTTTTAGAATGGAGGGGGGGGGGGAGGAATGGAATCAAAAAATTTTTCAACTTTTATGGGTCATTGCAGAGTTATTTATCAAGTTATTTTGAGATTTTTGTAAATCTTTGGGAAAATTAGATGCGAGAAGTTAGTTATCTATCTTGATTGATGGTCTGTCTGTACATTTAAGGGTTTTTTTTTATTATAAAGTGCTAAAATTTTCAACATTTATAAATTAGGAAAGTAATAACCTGGTTGTTATTCAAAGTGCCCATGGGAAGAACTAGCTGAAATTAAATGAGAAGCTTCCCAAGAATTTTACAAAAATAGGTATTTATGATAAGAATATTTATAAGAATAATTCATATATCTAAATCGTATAAATGTATTGCAAAGTCTGCCTGTTTTCTTCTCATTGATCGAAATTGTGTGCTTTTTTTTTATTTTGGTGCAGGATATGAAAGATGTTCACTGTCTGTAAAATAAAGGTCTAACAATTGTGAATAACATATTTATGTGACTAAGACAAAGATTTATATGGTTAAATTCCTTGGGTACAGAATGTTAGAAAAAGGTTTGCTACTTAGAAAAATAGTGGATGTATTTAGAACATGAATATTAGGACTTTGCAAATGCCTTCATCTACAGAGCTTGGGTTTTATTTACTCTCAACTATTGACTGGCTAGGATAAGTTTTAGATAACCTGAAGGAAACTGTCAAACAAATCCAGTTGATTGAAATGTTAATAGAAGAAATATTTGATTTAAATTTATTATTTTCAATTCTAAAATATAAAATTTTATGGTCTTGGAATTTTTTTCTTTTTTTTTTTAATTACTTGATCACTCAGCTACTTGAGGTGCATAAAATTGTATTAATAGAATGCCTTGGATATTTTCTTTTTTATAGTGAATTGCAATGTATAGATGTAACCGTCTGGTGCCATGTCATGGCATAATATATGAATTATTCAGCTGTTTCACTATTTATTTTTAGAAATATATGTTAACAGTTCATATCTTATATAAAATATATTTTATAATGTAATTCATTTGCTGTTGAAAACAAAGACTCAATTCTAGAAAAATGATTTAAAGTCTTATAAAAACTGTAGGTCTAAAAAACATCAATTTGCTTTTTTTAAAAATTCATTAGGAAAGGTTAATTAGAAATATAATAAACCTGTTGTGAATCCTTACCTTGTTGATCAATGTAATTTAATCTGGAGTCTAGGATAAAAATTTATCATGAATTTTAATTTTTATGTTTTGTAAAATCTGTTAATTGGATTTTCTGCATTTCTTCTGATACAATAAATACAATTCTGGAATCAATATTGAATTTACATATAAATTTGTTACAGTTCTAGTAATTGGTTGCATTCTGGGTCAATTTTAATTTCAAGTGTCCGAGAATTTTCTTAAATATTTTATTTTATTTTTTTTAATTTATTCAATGTATATTATCTGATTTTTCAATTACATCCTTCTTAAATTAGATGATTAGTTTGAATACTGGAAATAGTAAAATTACTTTTTAATATTTTCATTATATTTGAAAATAAAATATGGTTGTCTTTATATTAAAGAATGTTTTGAAAAAGAATACTCATCCTTCACACCAAGATTAACATTTTTAAAAAATACATCAGCTGCTACTTAATTTGATCACTTTGGGATTTGAGAATTTTGATTAAATTAATAAGTATTTTATTTGAAAACAACATGAAGACTGTTGGAAAAGACCTCAAGATTTAGAATAGTTTTCTGATCATGAATTCGAAATGTGAATAAGTTGATTAAGATTACAATAGCCGAATTAGGTAGAATAAAATATTTTAATTAAATCAAGTGGAAAGGCTTCTCAGAGCTATCTAATTTTATTTCAAAAATAACAATTAAAAAAAATGTTGTTTTATGAGAGTTATTCCCTGATATTTCATTTGTACTTTTTTTAAAAAAATTGTTAAACTATGCTGTAAAGCAGGTTCTGAATTAATAAATGCTTGATACATTTGTTGAAGGTCCCCTGCTTCTTTAACAAGTTGTCCACATTGAATTCTTATTTAATCTTGCTTTTTAGAATTTTGTAAAAAGTAATTAAACAATTTTTTTCTAAAAGTTTAAAAAAATTGAAATTTTTAATTGCGTTATAAAATTATATTATCGTATTTTAAGTAAATTATGTGTGTTATGAAGATAATTTTGTCTTTAAAACTGAAATCTCTTTTTTGACTATCATCTTATTAGTAGAATTTATTTGTAAATGACAGTGGTTTATAATCTACTGTATCATAAAGGAGTCATATAAATTATTTTCAAACTCTTTAATAGTAATCAGTAATTAATGAATAATGGAGGAAACTGGAAGTGTAGAAGCTACGAAGTTCCTTAACTAGTGATAGAATATTAAGCTACATGAAAGCATTTTGAAATAAAGCCCCAATATTTGCTTTTAATAACGTATATAAATTTTATAATCTAACAAATGATGTATTAATGTAGGAATTTCTGATATCTGGAAATGCATTAACGAACAAGTATTTGCACACTACAAAGTTCAAGAAGAGAATAAAACTTTTTTTTTTCTTTCCTTTTTCTCTTAGTTAACTGTCTTCAAATCTAAATTCTGAAGATTCTTCAGATTACTTTGCCAAAGCAGTCTTTGATAAGAAGTTGTTAGTCAACTTCTATTTATGAATATTATAGTTTATAAAAAGTGTAGTTTTTATTAAAAGGTTTCCTCCCATGCAAGATAGTTGCAATGGAGGGGCAATGTGATAGTATATAAATGTAAACTGGAATATTGAGGGGGCATGCTGACATATGCTTCTATTACAAATAACATTCATTCATCAAATTTGTAATATTGCATTTTAAGATGATAAAATCAATTGTAAATATATGTGACAAAATGAGAATTTTTATAATGCTGTGTATTTGTTACATTTTAAAAGTATTTGCTTTTAGTGGAACAGTTATTTTAAATTATATATTGGATCAACAATTAAAATAATATTTTATCATTAAAATAATATTTTAAATTACTTATATATACATTCAAAGAAAAGTTCTTGGTAAAATGCCTTGTTGATGTATATTGAATCCCTAAAAAGGCTACTTCCAACCTACTACCAGGGAGTAGAACTTGGCTGAGTTGGTGCATCAAACAAGAACTGTGGTGAGGGCATAATTGTTCTCATTTGTGCCATAGCACTTGCATCTACTTAAAAGGCATGATTTATCATCAGAATAATTGGTCCCATGCCATTGCAACTACCAGAGAAAACACCTGCTTGCTTATAAGGAATAAATTGAATTGGATATGAATCACAATACAAAACTTATGCAGTAAAATAAAATAACAAGTTTATTAGCAAGTTACAGGTTTTATTATTTTTTATATTTAAATTCTTTTGGACCACTAAAAAGTTTTTCAATTATACTTTCTGATAAACCCAAATTGTGTTCTAAAATCTTTCATCCAATCCTGTCTTTATAATGATAACAGACCTGGTATAATTTATTGGGCATCCATGTATTCACAAATATTAATTTTTATTTATTTAGATATAAACTTTATTTCTAATTAGATAATTTATCTATCAGCTTGAAAGGTGAAAATATAAGCAATGTTTTAACTTATTAAAAACTTATATATATTTAAAAAAGATTAATATTTTTTCACCACCTGTAAATGTAAAATATCAACTGTATTTTCTTATTTCTAGAATCTAGTAATATTGCTTTTAGAAATTTTTAAAAACTGTCTTCTTACTGTGACATTTCATATGAAGTACAGTGTAGGAAAGAATTTTAGTACAGCATAATCAGTTTTGCGTTTTATCTCCATGTTTGTTCTTCATGTATAATATGCACACAAATTTTTTGTTAATGTCATAGAATAATTAATAATCTCTGAAAAATCTGGCATGAAATTGAGTTCTTTGTCGAGTCACTATTTAGATTCTTAAAATTTGTCACTTTCTGCCAACCTAAAGGAAGCAATCAAAGAATAAACAAATTAAAATAAGTGACATTTTTTAATTTCTCTTGCTAAATGACGTTTTCAGTGTTGAAAGCTCTTGTGGTGTAGATATGATTATTTTATTTATGGAAATCCATTATATATTTGCATATTAATTTACGTTTGTTTAGTAGGATATTGACATAATTCTGCCAGCTTTTAGTTATAAATATGTTCTATAAATAGAGGTGCATGATAGATAAGATTTGCGCGCTGTTTTTTAAAGGAATGGCGGGAGCTATTAGGTTCTACGCATGCGCATGATGTGGTAGCGTAGGTGTAGGTAAGCGTTCTTTTCTCACGTGGGGTTAGCAACCCGAAGCCTGGAGAACAAGCGAAATTTTTTTGTATAGAAAAATAATGTTCCTTTTCCTGCAAGATAAAAGCCTACAGTAACTTTTCGTGCGATACATCAGGTTTCGTAATCAAATGCGCATGCGCTTTTCTGGTGTAGGTGTAGATAAGTTTCTACTGCATGATAAAAGGTAAAACATGGATACGTCATAGGTTTTGCTTCGCTTGCGTCATCTGTCTTTTGGGTCCACTTCAACGATGCGTTGGCCGTCTGCTGAATGAGAAGTACACTGCTCACCGTTTTATTTTTTTGTTTTCCTCAGGTATTAATATAATTATTTTAAAATAAGATCCGACTTTAAAAATCTCTGCCGATCACCGTTGTTACAACAGGTAATAAAATAGTATTTCAGTGTATTCTTTTGTGCTCATTTCAAATAACTTGTGCTATTACTATTTTCATTTTGTGTTACCTCCACTCGCGGGCGTTTCAGTTTGATTGCGGCGGTAAGCAGTTGTCATTTGGTATTGTAGAAGGGTCATCTGAATACAAAGACGATGTGTTTGAAAACTTTTAGCCATTGCAGTTTCTGACTGATTTCTCAAATTAAAATTGTAACATTAATAAAAAAATAATTGAAATTTACGCTAGCATTTTTTAATAATGTTCATACTGTAAGCATGTGAATGAATTTTCTTCAGTTGTATTAATTACGTTTTTAATATTAAAATTTTCATTTTAAAATAAAATCGGCTTTTTATTTGTAAATTTTCCATGATTAGAAAAGGAAAGCCGATATTTTAACATAGAATCATAATTTCATCTTGAGATGGAAAGTGCTCTTTAGAATATTTGTTGAGATATTTTGCGGAATATAGAAATGCAGCATTTATTTTTTTAAAAATATAGGTAAAAAAGATTTTCAGGCTATTGATTTTAATTTTGTTAATAATGAGCGTTTTAGTCAGAAATGAGTATAAGGAAACAATATAAAAGATTTCTTTTGTAATATTTTGGAACTAATCAGATTATTAGATTTAATAAATTAATATATAAGAAGCCATTCATTTTTTTTAATTCTGTTCTTGTATACTTCAATTTGAGATAAAAATTTTCGATTTAAAAGTAAATACTTAACAAATAAATATTGTAAAATTCTAAAAAAAAGTTTTTTAGTTAAAATTTTTACTTTTGGATGTCACGTTTTAAAATTCCTTTATTCATTTTCTTATTTATGATTAACTGAAACCTTTTTTACTTGTTATTATTGCATAAAAGGATTGATAAATGTAACAGTTGTCTAAAATGTTAAATGAGCATTTATAAGACACTAGTCATTTTGTTTTGAGAAACATTAGCATATCTTCATAAATATTTTGGTTTAATCTATATATTTTTTTATTGACTAATTGCACAAAATGTTTTGAAAATTCTAGTAGTTTATAAGTATCCAAATATTTATAAAAGAGTGGGGAGATTTTTGTATCCTTTACTATTTAAATAATTCTGCAATGCTTGGGTTTAAGTTTTATAACTTTTGACATGCATATAATAAAAGAAAACTTGTTATAATAAACTGGTTCAGGAGTTGGCATTTTAATCATAAAAATATATCTGAGAATAAATCTATATTTTGATGTATAAGGAATTGAAACACTATTTTTACTTCATTTTGGCCTATTCATTCAAGCAGTCCATCAGTCAATAAAACATCAATCCATTAAAGCATGTACAGAAATGAATTCTTGATGCCGCATTTTCGTATGTTCATTGGTTCAATATTTGGCCTTCAAACTGTGACGTCGGGAAAATTCATTGATCGAAACAGTATAAAAGTACTAAATTTTGGATCTAATAGTCATTTACTTCCATGTAACTATCTATACCTTGTGTCTACGAGTAAACTTGTCAGCAACGATTTTCGCGATGTTTCTTCTGTGATTATTTTTTTCATCACTGATCCTCAGTAATGCTTATTAATTCAAATCTTAAAAGTAAATCAAATAGTGAAAGTTAAAATTTGCAGCTATTTTGCATTTTAATTGCATTGTATGTAACTGTATTATAAAAGAAATGCAATATAAACTTACCGTAGTCAATTCTTGCCCTTATTAGGAACATATTTTTATACTTATATGACCTGCCAACAATTTTTTTTGTCAATATTGGAAGTAAAATTTTAATATATAAAGGAAAATATAACATTTATTTTCGCGACCATCGTGTTGCTATGCGCAGAATTGTTTGAGTAATTGAACGTTGCTATGGGAACGGCGTGCAGCTCTGTTGCGAGCGAAAGCAACGGCGGATCCGAGGAACCAGGAGCAATGGCTGCTGACAGCGCGGAGCGGCAAAGCGAAAATGGTTCTGTACGTTTCCAAGTCATAACCCATTACAGCAACTCTGTTTTTACCTTTTATCCTTTTTTTTTTTAAAGTCTTGTATGAAATCAGAAAATCGTCATTTCTTTTGTAGTTTTCAAATAGTAATGTTTTTTTTATTTTAATCTAAAAGTATATTTGATATATATAAAGTATCCCAGTGCAATTATTTATATTGATAAAATTAACTGTCAGTAAACTTATTATAAATTATGATTCTTTGGTTTCATTAAGTTTTATTTTATGGTAGTAAAGAAAGCCTTTGGTTGAACAAATGGAAAGCAAATAATAAGTACATAATTTTTTTCCCTCGTGTAACTTTATTATGATTACATATTTACTTGATTTTTACAGGGTGAGATGGCACATAATGGCTCTTCCAATCAGGAAAACTCGGGTACAAACAGCATTGATGAAGGACTGTACTCACGCCAGTTGTAAGTAGATTTTTATACATTTTGTTACCTATAATGTTTACCATTTGTTTGGAAAATGAAAACAGTGGATTAGCTGTCTTGACTAAATTTATAATTGTAATATTAAATTATTTTGAAATTTGTTTAATGAAGAGATGAATATAAATGTTTATACAATATATGCATCTGCCACAAGATCTCCCTAAAATTGAATATAGCAACATAAAATTTGTATGTTATGCTTCACTTCTTGGTCAGTTATGTTAAAATTAACTTTTAAATATTAATCAGTTAACGTAAATAAGTATGAAGTGTTAAATATTTATTATATTAATAATACTTCATAAAAACTTGAAAACGTCATATAATCTGTCCACTTAAAAGTAACTAACAACCCTGAAAAGTTTTCTTGATTTTTAAAGGCATTTAATTAAGTAAATGATTGAAAAGTTCACAACTAAGACTGGTGGCAAATATATACCTTCAAATAAACAAGCTATAATGACATGTAATAGTTTTCTCAACCTATTAAAATAAAACTATTAATTATAAGGCATAAATAATAAACTTGGTTGTATTCCAAGCAAAGGCGATTGTAGTTAATTGTGAAATAAATTTTTCCTAAATATTTCATTAGGATACAATTACAGTATGGAAGTGAAAACAAGTATTTACTTTTTAGCTTGTGTTGAGCTGTTTTATGTAAGAGGCTTATATAACTCATTTGAATAAAATATTTTTATACACAGCTATTTTA
This sequence comes from Argiope bruennichi, assembly GCF_947563725.1. Lineage (NCBI taxonomy): Eukaryota > Metazoa > Arthropoda > Arachnida > Araneae > Araneidae > Argiope > Argiope bruennichi. The sequence goes on from NC_079154.1 coordinate 114,955,551, forward strand.
GAAAAATTGATTTTTTTTATACTATTTTATGTATATATACTTGGATGTATCTTGTTATTTTGTTTCTAATAAAAAGAATTCTTAACTGCCACCTTTGGAAACCAACTTGTTTCACCAATTTGGCATTATAGTCTGTTGAAATATTAATGTGAATTGTATTTTTTTAAATTCTCTAAGACCAAAAAACATCAATTTAATTGAATTGGTCTACTACAAGTTACTGCACATGCAAATTAAAAAGTGTAGTGGAATGAAATTATGTAAATTAAAAACAGAATTGAAAATAATACTTAGGACAAAGTATCTCTTCCTTTCTTCAAAGAAAATCTTATTAAAAAATCAAATTTTAATATTGGCAAAAGCAGATGATTGAATATGTTGATCGATGAATTTGAATTTCATGTCAGTGTTAAAAATATTGTTACAGATTTTTTTTAAAAAAATTACTAGAAGTAAAGAAATTTTAAGGAAATAATATTAGCATATTAAATTAAAATGTGGAAATCATTTATGTGAGGTAATAAGTTAGGAAGATATGAATATTAATTTCCGCAGGCATGAGTACTTATCTGGTGCTGGTTAAAGCTATTTTAGCTCTTGTTTAAACTTTGTTTTATGCCTATTTTTAAAATCTGACTGAATGAGGGTTTTGATAAAATAGTGAGCCCTCCTCTCAGCATTTCTAATAATTTCTGGTTCCATTCATCAACAAAGTGATACATAGAAATAAAGTGTAGCTGTGAAAATATTCAATGAAGTAGTCTGAAACATTTGAACAATAGTTTAGATTTGGCAGTTACCATTTAATGTTAATAAAGATTTCTGTGTGCCTATGTTAATATATGTCTATTTGAATTTAATGTCTATTAAAAGAATAAAAATTCATGTTAAAAATTACTCAAACAAATATTAAAAATGGAACATCAAATGTAGTTGAAATTTCAAAGAAATCAGTTTTGTCTAAATTTTGAGATTTTTTGATTATTCTGCAATTTGAAAAAATGGTTTCCAAAATATTTTATCAAAGATTTGTTTATTGTACTAAAAAAAATGGCAGAGTATAGTTGATTATTATTCTTATGATTTGAATTTTTGCATTCAAGTGAATTAATTGCTGGTGTGGGTGGTTTTAGGGATTCATTGTATAAATTTTAGTTTTTTTATAAAAGTTTAATTTATCCTGAGGCATTATTCTCCAAGAGCTGATTTTATTGGCTTTAATCATTCTAGGTATGTGCTGGGTCACGAAGCCATGCGGCGCATGGCAACAGCTGAAGTGCTTATATGTGGTGCAAAAGGATTAGGATTAGAAATAGCCAAAAACATCATTCTTGGTGGTGTTAAAAGTGTTACTTTACATGATCTCGGGACTTGTGAGATTAAGGATCTTTCATCTCAGGTATAGTATTCAAATTTTTATTTCATACGGCATTAAATTTCAGTTTCGTTGTTCAAATTATGCGTCAAAAATTTAAAAAGTTGTAAATATTGGATCTTAAAAACTAGTAAAGGATATTAAAAAATGCTCTTTAAAGTAATTGCATATTAATTTTGGGAAATGAGGTGGACAAATTAATAAACTGTATAGAGTATTCTGCTACATTAAGAAACAAACTTCACATTTTATCGAATGTGTTCAAAATTATGAATCTATTCCTATAATTCAACCTTTAATAATAATATTGGAGAGTGTATATTTACACTCTCCAATTTGAACTGTTTGATAAAATGTTAGTATAAATGTACCTTATAGAATAGAAATATGAAACTTGCATTAGAAGTAAAAGTTGAAGCCTGTCATTAACATTATATAAAGCATATAAATGAAATAATTGGGGGAAATCAGCAATATGAACAAAACTCAAACGTTATTTGAATTAGCAACAGATAAACACTTTTATTGCCAAAGTTTCCATGACTACTTCTGGCCATAAAACTAGCCATGAAAAATACTGTTTTATTGTTGCATGGAAGCTTTGGTAATTTGCTAATGCAATGCATTGCATTAAGGTGTCAAATCTCCTAATGAAGTTTTAGCATGTTCATGAAAAAGGCTAGACATTGACACTTTAGATTAGCTGGAAAAAATATTCATATCATAATTAAAGTGAAAGAAAAATACCAGGATATAAAACTTTCTGCAATACCAGGAAGACTGACATTTATTGTCCAACTATTTGGTATGTTCTTTAACAAGCTATTTATAGAGGTAGGCTTAGATCTAATTGGCAATAGTAGACAAAGCTGTTACAAAAATTGAAATTTTTAAGAAAAGTAGATTTAGTAATAGTTGAGCAGTAGGTAAGACTTGCAAGAAGATTTATTTATTAATTGTCATAGAATAAATTTCAAGATTCATTAAATTTCTAGACTTTAACTTTGAAGATTTATGTCAAAAACAAGTCATTTATAAAATTATTTTTTTTAATTAAAAATAATTTTATATTAAAATACTATAATGGATTTGATTTCTTTTAGATATATATTTCACAATTTTTTTAAAAATTTCTATTGTGTTTCTTGTTTATGTAATCAGTTTTTATATTTCCAGTATTACTTAACAAAAGCTGACATTGGAAAGAATAGAGCTGTAGCCAGTGTGCAACAGCTGACGGAACTTAATAGCTACGTATCTGTTCATGCCCATACTGAAGATTTATCTGAAGACTTTTTGAAAAAGTTTAAAGTAAGTTATAATGTTATATGCTAGATTCAATAATATTTAATTTGGAAATTTTTATATTTTGTGGCATTTTATCATTTTTTTAACTGTCTTATTAAAAATGCTGAATGTATCTGATTATTTAATATTATGAGCGATTTCTGGTTGCTATTCCGTTAAAATATTTTCCCCTTTATTTGTTTCTGAAATTAGATTTTCCCTCTTAATAACGTATTTTTTTTTAAAAATTGCTTTTACTTGGATATAAGCTGAATTTTTTTTTCCCCAGTGTAGCTCCACTAAAAAATGCTAGAAATTTTTTATATGCATATGGGAAGTGGAAGTAAATGAAGATTAATTTATGAATTTTTATTTGAATATTTTTAGTAAAATGTTTATTACATTCATTTCTTATAATAGCATATGTCACATGAAAGGATTTGAAATGTTATATAATGTAAAATCTTGTTTTGTAAACTTTTGTGCCTATGCAGCATGGGAATACGCCAAAATTATCATCAATATAAAATATTTATTCAGGTTAATATTGTACAAAGTTAAATAAATCCAAGATAGAATAACGCTTTTATTCATCAGAAACACTAATAGTATTAGAATATTTTTCATAAATTAATGTGTATATTGTTACTGGTAAAAATATATTTATCATGTTTTTCTTTATAACTAGAATTCCTTATATTATTTCAGCTTATCTGAAATTATATTGATATTATTGATTGGAAAGTTGTTTGCAGATGCATTTAAGTTAATATCAACTATTGTTGTATAGTATTTGAATCTCTTGGTGTAATTTTTACAGGTTATTGTTCTTACTGATTCATCTTTGGAAGAGCAGTACAGTATAGGAGAATTTGCTCATAGCAATGATATAGCATTTATTGCTGCAGATACAAAAGGTTTATTTGGGTATGTGATTTTAGAATCTTTCAATTATATTTATAAATGTTCTTTTTCTTTCTGTATATTAATGTTTTTTTACTATTTTAGGCAAGTGTTCTGTGATTTTGGTGCAAATTTCACAGTGCATGATGTGAAAGGAGAGCAACCGCTGTCAGCCATGGTGGCATCAATCAGCAAAGTAAATATATATTTCTTTAATCATTTATTTTCACTTGAAATTATTCTTATTTTAATATTAGGATTAAAACTAAAGATGATTTTCAAGTATTAGGAAAATTATTTTCCTATCTTAACTTTTTAAAATCTTGTTTTTTATTGCATAGGGCTGTTAGGTTACAGAAATATTTTATTCTATTTTATTTATTATTTTATTTGTTGTTAATTATGCATATTGCAATAATTATTTTATGATTTTTTTTCCATATATAATTTTGAATTTATATTTTACCTATTGTTTATCCACATATTTTAGAGTACTGATATCTCATTTAAAATTAAGAAAAATATTATGGAGGTTCTTATATAATGGCGAATTCTAAGTAAATTGTTATATATGTCGTCTAAAATATTTCGGTGTGAATCAAGGCATTAATGAAAAGGAATGTTTAATAGTTAAGCATTTGGAGCCATTTTTCTAACGAAGAAGTGAATTTTCTGTGAAGAAATGAAATGAAGAAAGCTTTCCGGAACATGCAGCTGTTAAGTTTCATAGGAAAACTTACAGCCTCTTTGTCAATGACAAAGTATGCCGTGGAAATATCAAATAATTGAAATTAAAAATAATAAAAGGAAACTGTCCTCTGTTTAGTGATGCAATCAAAATGTTGGTAGGTAAAATTTTTTAATTCCAATAATGAATTTAAATTTGACAAGCCATGCATTTAGGTTTTTCATATTACCTAGTTTCTTGAAAAAAGGTATTACTATTTGGATAGCTATTTATAATAATAATGTAATATTTCTGGTAAAAATTGCTTTGTTATAAATATAGATATATATTCTGTTTATTTATATATAAAATATTAGATATATTTTTATATGTATTTTTTTAAAAGTAGTAATTTCCCATTTTGGTTTTAATGTAACTTGAATTTTTAAGCACGAAAGTTGAAGATTGTCCTTAGTAATGGTGCCAGAGAAATCTTTATTTAAAGCAAATTAGTATTAAGTAATTCCAGTTAATATTGCTTTGATACAAATATTTCTCTCAATTATAAATATATAATAGTATGTTTTTTTATATTTTTTAGAATATAAATCATGTTTTTATGCATTCATTTTATATATTTTTAGGGATTTCACAACTGTTTTACTGAAAATCCTTTATATTCTAAAATACCATCCATGAAGTTAAATCTGAAAAACAAAAATCAGATTTGTCTCTTGGTGTATAGTATTGATTGTCTGTTTGGTGATATTTTAATTGTTCAAAAATTAAATGTTTGGGTTATTATTTACTTTACTTTTTAATTTGATGTGGTTTAAACCCTTATTAAAAGTGATTAATTGCATAATTATATGCTTGTATATGTAAGGATTATTTTTAGTACTAAGGGAACTGAGAAATATTGAAATTTCTAGTTATTGTTCTATAATAAGACATTAATAAGTTTACTCTTTCAAGAATCTGAAAATGTGTCATTTAGGATGGTAATGCATATACATAGATAAGTTTAATTTGGTATGCTATAGTTCAAACATTCTGGAATTTTTTTTTTTTTCTGTAAAGTCCTAGATAAAACATTTGATATATTTCTAGAGTTGAGCATCTTATTATAATTTCTTTTTAATAGGATGATAAAGGTATTGTTACCTGTTTGGAAGAAACTAGGCATGGTTTTGAAGATGGTGATTATGTAACATTTTCAGAAGTTCAGGGAATGGTTGAATTGAATGGATGCGAACCTAGAAAAGTTACCGTCTTTGGTAAATAAATTTCTACACAAGTCTTGTTAATTTTTAAAAATATTTGTTCTTAAATTTTTTTTTATTTCTGAATTTTCAGGACCTTACACATTTGGAATTGGTGACACATCTAATTTAAGTGATTATATAAGGGGTGGAGTGGCTACTCAAGTCAATATGCCAAAGAAAATAAGCTTTGTAAGTTTTTTGTTGTAATAGCTTTAAGTATTATATTTATAGTGAAATTTTCTCTAGTTGTATTTGACCTTTATCTTGTAAGCCAAATAAAAGAATTGAGCCAAATAAGCCATTTTTCCTTATTAGAGGTTGCTAACATATATGTGGAAATAAAAATTGTAGAGGAAGCCAACAATAATGTACAATTTCTATATTAGATAATTATTAAGAAAGTGACATTTTGCACTAATATACATTGCAAGTATCCATGGTGTCCTAGAAAGTAGCTTAAATCTCTTAATACATTTTATTGCTTACAAAAGTTTCATGTTAATAATATGTATGGCTATATAATATCAATTTTTATAAAATTCCAGAAGATTGAAACATTGGTTTGCGTAGATCTTTCACTTAGTGTTTAAAAGTTGGAAACATTTCATATTAAAATCAAATTTATTGGAAATGCTGATCAACAATAATCCCTTTGCTACGAATATTATATAAAATTATCAATTAATGTTTCTCGGAATTGTCTCGAGTATTTTTAATAAAAACTTAATGTGACATATGGCCTAAATCACATTGAACATTCTATCAAGGTAAACTATCTTCTCTTGTGTAAGTATAAAGTTATAAGTTACATAAATGTGAAATAAAACTTTCAACATTTAATTGATTTGGAAAATTTTGTTTTATTTCCAGTTCTTTAATTTCTCCAATTTTTTCCCCCTTTTAACAGAAAAGCTTCAAAGATTCAGTGGCTGAGCCAGAATTTATTATGTCTGATTTTGCCAAAATGGATCGACCTCCACAACTGCATCTGGCCTTCCAGGGTGTCCTCATGTTTAAACAAAAGAATAATCGTCTGCCAAGGCCTTGGAATGATGTAATCCTTATTTGATTAACATAAATTGATTGAATTAAATGTTCTACTAAAACAGCTAAGTTATAAATTCTTAGTAGTTATGATTTATGTATTAAATAGCTTGATTTAAATTTTTTATGTAATTTCATTTTAGGAAGATGCAACTGAATTTCTTTCTATTGTGAAAGAACTTAATGCCAAAATTAAAGAACCAGTTGAGCTGAATGAAGATCTTTTGCGTCGCTTTTCCTACATTTCTGAAGGTGATATCTGTCCCATGCAAGCAGTTATTGGTGGAATCACTGCTCAAGAAATAATGAAAGTGAGATTTTTCGTTATTGAAGAACATTTTCTTTTTTTTATTTCAATATACATTTATAAAATATCCCATTTTAAAAATCTGTAGTTACTTAATTTTTTCCTTATCATATTGCCAAATACATTTCTTTTTAGGCCTGCAGTGGAAAGTTTCACCCTATTGTTCAGTGGCTGTACTTTGATGCATTAGAATGTTTACCAGAAGAAGGTTCAGTAAATGAAGAATTAGCTCAACCAGTAAGATGAAATGCCATAAAAAAAATCTATTTATATTCAGAATATATTATTCTAGTTGCCTAACATTTCATATTTCTTTTAGATGGGATCTAGATACGATGGACAAATTGGTATATTTGGCAGGGATTTCCAGAAAAAACTTGCTAGTCTGAAGTATTTTGTGGTATGTTCCTATCTTTTACTTTAAATTGAATACAACTGCTTACTTGTATCCAAAAAAATAACAAGTATGTTCCTATTTGTAGGTTGGATCTGGTGCTATTGGATGTGAGCACTTGAAGAACATGGCTATGATGGGAATAGCTTCAGAACCAGAAGGGAAAATAATTATCACTGATATGGATCTTATTGAACGTTCCAATTTGAACAGGCAATTCTTATTTAGACCTTGGGATGTCGGCGTGAGTGTTAATACGTTTTTCTTGTTGTTTTTTATATACAATTTTGATTTCTTAAGTGTGTGACCAACATATCTAGCGCTAAAAAAAATATAACATAAGCAGAATTTTGTAATGGAAAATGTTAGTACCAATTCATAAGGAAAATATGAATATCAAATAAGGCATGGTAAGTCTTAAGAAACAAATATTTTTGTGGTTTAACTTTCTACAATAAGAAATTGAAAGTAGTTATGTATATTTCTAGAATTGGTGTACATTATTAAAAATGTTATTAACATTATTCAAAACATCATGTACTATATTTCTACTGGCAACTGACTTTCTATCCTCTAGATATTCATGCTTATCCTCTAAAAATCACAATTGTCCAATTTAGTTATGTTTAACTAAGAAATTGATTAGAGAATTCTTAGAAACTGAGAAATGGGTTTATTATATGTAATCTACTATAGACCTTGTTTAATGTAGAATAATTTCTGGTATTCCTACTGAAATGCAAAACTGCATCTGCTGGAGTCGCATTTGGGGACATATCTAGGGTAGAAAGTTTTCTAGCAGGATGTCTTGTAGAAAGATGCAGATCAAGCAATGAAGAATACAAGCTTTATTAATTTGTTTAAAATATCAGCCCAAACATCAATGGGAAAATCTTATCAGAATATGCATGTTTACGAGTTTTGAATTTATGTATTAATGCATTCTGTGTAAAATCTCCATGGGAATAAGGATTGGGACCAGTCAATTAATTCCGGTTGCAATCTAAAACAACATGCTTTATTGCCTCTAGACAAATTTTCCACACATGAAATTCACTGCAAAATTTGCTTTCTTTATACATTTGTCCCTTTAAATTGCTATTATAATTCTATTGGATGATATAAATTTTCCTTCTTGAGAGTGATGTTTGAAAACTAAATACCTTACCTTAAATTACCTTAAAAATTTCATAGAAAAGTTTTTACAAAATTCGCCTTTTTACTTGTTATGATAAAAATCAGACTATGTAAATTAATTAAATATTTATTGTAAAATGTCTTGTATCTAAATTTGATAATTACTTTAAAATTTATTTTGTAGATGTCTTTCTAAGTATACAATTTTTATGAATTTAACATCCACTGTTATATTTTTACGTTCAAAAATTATTGAAGAATAAATTCCTATGAAATGCACTTTTTCAAAATTTAATAAATTGTGCTGCTGGATTTTCAAATCCATTATTTTCTGGCTAATATATATTGAAAAAAAATGCTTTAAAAACTTTGCAGGAGATGAAATCTGTTGTTGCTGCAAAGGCAGTAACAAAAATGAATCCATCTGTAAATGTGGAAGCCCATCAAAATAGAGTTGGCCCAGAAACGGAAATGATTTATGATGATGATTTCTTTGAAAACTTGGATGGTGTTGCTAATGCTTTGGATAATATAGATGCTAGTAAGTTAATACATTTTAAAGTAATTTTTGCTTCAGATTCCTAGTATTTAAGATTTTTCAAAACTTCATTTTATAATTCAAATTAAAATATAATATGAATTATGAAAAAACTGTAAAAAATATATTTAAAAAATTACCTCTTACTTTTCTCGTTTTGATATTTTTGTGATAAAGTTGCCTTTTGTAGTTTTTTTATCAATCAAACCAAGAAAAATTGAAATTTGTTTCCATTTATATTTTGCATATAAGAAATTTGAATTGCTGGTGTTGACATCCAAGTAACATTTTTAGTGGTTTAAGGACAAATAGGACAAGTTTTAAAATGACAGAAATTTCTTGATGGCTCCATTTTACAAAATTTAAATTATTTGTTGCAGGAAAATATGTGCAATTATCTGAGGCCGAAATAATTAACCATGAGTCTTAGATTTTAAAATGGAAATATTTCTACGTAATTGTGAAGATTGTATTGCATGTGTTAGCAATATGATTGTGTTACTCACCTTTATTAATTGGCTTGTTTGCCTAAATATTAGCTATCCTGATTCTTAAACTAATAAAATATATCCCGTTTAAGACTTAAAGTACTAATTTAATGATAATAGATATGTCCACAAAGATAGTTTATAAGTTTTTATCAAAATAAATGCATTTTAATATTAGCCATTTTGAGTTAAAAATGATACTTGATCTAGTTTTATTGCTATAGGGAAAAGAGTATTAAAATATTTACAATTGAAAAAGGAATCAAGTTTTCAAAATTAATTTTTCAAAAGTTTTTAGTTACAGTAAAAAAATTGAATGTTGGAATTTTTTTTATATTGTGTATAAAGTACATGATTTCTGAGAATAAATTATAAAACTTCAAAGAACTTTTTTGTTGAAAAAAATTTAATAATGTGAAACAATTTAACGTTTATTCAATGGGTTTTAAAAAACATTTCTGCAAGTGTAACTTCTGTATGCAGTGCAGTCATTTAAACCTATTATTGCTTAAATGTATCAAAATCAAATTGATTTTCATTAATTTTTAATAAAAGAATTTCATTAAGGATTTGAACATAAAGCATAGGTTAGATTTCATTAAAATAATAGAAAGTATATTGCAAATCATTTTTTTTTTTAATATTCAATTTGAATAATTTTTTGAAATTATTCAAAATTAGTGTGGGGGGGAGCATAATAGTTAAGTTGGTTTAAAAAAGATATTTTTTTAGTTATAATAATGTAAAATTTATTTTTGAACAGTTATCTTTTTAGCAACTATAAAAAAACAGCATTTTTGCTCTAAAATTTTAAAAAAAATCTTAAATTGTATACTTCTTTTCTCTCAAGTATGATTACCTAAATATCTCTATATTCATCTGTCAAATGCCATTACATTTGCATGTTTTTTGTAAAGATACAAGTAAGTATATTATATTGATCATAAATACGTCAACTTTCAACCAATCTTTATCTCCCTATTTGTGATTCACCATAGTTTTAGAATTTCATCATTTGAAGATATTAAATTTGTAAAATGAGTTTAATAAAACTTGACCTCATAGGTAGTCTTCAAAAGAATCTGTATACCTGCCAATTTTTAAGATCATAATTTTTTTAAAATTGAATTATATTAATGTTTCTAAAAACTAGTTGTATTTGACAAGTTTTTTTTTTTTTTTTTTTTACCCAGATTGATTTTTATAGGCTGTTAAATGATCGATATTCAATGCATTTTTAAAATATTATCTTTATTAGATATGGCTAAAAAACATGCAATTGAATCATTTATTTCCAATCAAAATTTGTATGTTAATAAAAGTGTAAGCGAAAGTACTACTACAGAGTAAATGATTGGTAAAAAAAGCTTGGCTGGATGTTTTGATGGATGGCTTTGTATTCAGTCATAGCATTTAAAAATGTTATTAGATATTGTATTAAATTGAATTAGAAATTTTATTAAGATTAATGGATGAATATGTATAGAAATGAAATTGATATTGTTAGGGGGAAAATAAATTTTCTGAGTCTTAAGATAATATTAATACTATTTTTAAAAGAATTGTTATAGAAGTTATGATTATCAATGTCCAAGGATAAATCATAACGATTACCCATCTGGCAATGAATTAAATTATGTTTATGCTTGATTATTTTTTAATTTTGAAGCTTATTTCTTTTGTATCTTTTTTCCTCTGATTAAATGTACTTTTTATTGACATGGTAAGCTCTATTAACTAGCTGAGCTATAGCATTCAATGAAGCAGCAATTTGAATGGTTTATTAACATATGACTGATACCATTCAACATTAAGTAATATTGCTACATTCTTTAGTGCATTTGTGTTTTAATTTCATGAATTGCTTAAAGAACAATAATTTCTGCAAGTGAGGTTAACAAGAATAATCATGAATTCTGCTTATTGTAGGGATATTAATTCCTTATGTGTATTCTTTAGTTCCCTCAAATATTAGATTTTTACACAAATACCATTTGATTCTGCTAATTCATGATTATCCCTATGAAATCTTTGTGTGATAAAATAATTTAAACTGTCCATTTTCATTTTTAAGGAACCTACATGGATCGAAGGTGTGTCTACTATCGTAAACCCTTACTAGAATCTGGAACATTGGGAACTAAAGGAAATGTTCAAGTAGTAATTCCATTCCTTACTGAATCTTATGCTTCATCTCAAGACCCTCCAGAAAGATCCATCCCAATTTGTACTCTGAAGAACTTTCCTAATGCTATTGAGCATACATTGCAGGTGAAATATATTTCATGCTATTTGGCTCCAGCAAATTTTTGTTAATGAAATTTTATGATTTTGCATTTTGTTACAAATTGGAAGTTAACTTTAAAAATGTAAGGTGAAAACATAAATTCATTATGAAACTGCATTACTTCTGGTATGCATATTTTGTTAAATCGTTAATCATAAATTTTTCAGATCCATTGTACTATTTAAGGAGTTATACAAATTTTATTGATGTTATGGTAAATAATAACTTCAGAATCTGAGAGTTGTGGATTTGAAATCTGATTGCACAGAAGACTTACCTTGTATAAAAGGCTGGTGTTTAAATATATTAGTGTCAAATGATTGCCACTAATATGTGGAAGGCGGATGTTGGCTTGCATGTTGTGCTCACCTGATTATGGTTCAACGTTTTGAAGTCTGTGTGAAAATAACCCCCACATCCTATTTTGAATGGTCATTAATCTAATAAAACTGAATTATTCAGTTTCATCCAAATTTTTTTCATTTTAATAACCTGGATATGCTTGTTTCGAATCGAAGTGAATAAAATCTTGTCATTGCACTAAATTTTAGAACTAACTTAGCTTTACAGTTTTATAGGTAAATGTATACTTCTATCAAAGTTATGTATTATGATTATAATGAACTTTCTATTCATAGTGGGCAAGAGATGAATTTGAAGGATTATTTAAACAAGCTGCTGAAAATGCTCATGCATATCTTACGTAAGTTTGCAACATTTTTGGTGTTTTTATGCATGTACATAGAGTAGGAGTGAATATTAATTTTAATTGGTATATTTCAGTGATCCAACTTTTATGGAGCGTACATTGAAGCTTGCTGGCAACCAACCTGTAAGTATTTAGTATATTTTGAATAATTTAAAAACAAATTTTAAAAGTTAGAACATTAACATTTATATGAAGATTTTAATTAAAATTTCACGTTATATATAGATTTTTCTTATTTCTACAGCTGGAAGTCCTTGAAACTGTTAAGCGAGTTATTATTGATGATAGACCTGAATCATTTGAGCATTGTGTAATGTGGGCACGTCTCCATTGGGAAGAACAGTATCACAATCAGATCAGTCAACTGCTGTACAACTTCCCCCCAGACCAAGTAAGCTGTCAATTGAATTGAATTTTAAATGTTTTTTTGAAACTTTGTCAGATTATCTGCAGAGATTGGCTAATTGAAATGACATTTTCACATTATTAATTTTATATATATTGTAAAATTGCTGTTCTTTGTTTTTAATGTAAATGCTATTTAGTTTTATTTTTATATCATTTTAGTTAATTCTGCATTTTTTACTGTAATTTTGAATTTTTTGTGATGAGGGATTTGGTTTGTCATTATTCTAGGTTACTAGTACTGGTGCTCCTTTCTGGTCTGGACCAAAACGCTGTCCAAAACCTCTTAAATTTGATGTGAACAATGTAAGTCTTTTATTGATATATTCAGCTATACTTTCCATTGTGCTTATTTCACAATTAATTGTTACTCGTGTTAACTTATAACCAGTAAGGATCATAAGGAAAGCATTATATAATTTTATTCTGATCTTCTAAATTGATCTATCAAGAATGTTTGCTGTAGTTGGTATATTACTTTTATTCTACACACTTGAACAAAGATTTTTAATGAAATAAAAGAAATTTTCATTAAATTATTAATAATTTCAAATTAAAGACTGTAATCCATAGACTTTGGATCTGGTGATTAGTAGTTATCATATTGAACTTGACATTGAGAATATGATCTTAAGTATTTAATAAAAAAATTATTTACATTTTGTGATGAGGACGGTCTTTAGAAATTATATTCCATCAAGGAATTGAATAAGTACCTATATGCTTTTCGATGTAACGAATAATCTATACATGAGTATTGTAAATAGTTTCATTTTTATCCCAAATTAAAATGTTTTTTATTCAATGCAAGAATTTCATATTGAAGATTAAAATTATGTTTTAAAGTTAATTTTGGTAAAGTATGTTTAAGAAATTATTTAAATTTCTATGCATGTGTAATGTTTGAATTATAATTTCAGCCGTTGCATCTGGATTACATTGTTGCAGCAGCTAATCTACGAGCTTTTATGTATGGCCTTCCAGTCAATCGAGATCGAAAATATGTTGCAAATGTTGTTGATTCTGTAAAAGTACCAGAATTTATACCTAAATCGGGAGTTCGAATAGCAGTAACAGATTCTGAAGCTCAAGAAAATCATGCTACTGGTAAATATTAGCAGTTTATTTAGTCAAAATTTGAATGAAAGATTTATTATTAAGATGTACAATCTTATACTTTAAAAATACAATATATTTGAGTATATAAAGCTTAACAAAAAAGTTTCTTTTTATATTCTTATTGTTGTATTTTTGTTTCAGCTGATATGGATCGTTTATCACAACTGCAGAAAGAACTGCCCACTGCTGAAGAACTGAAGTCCTTGAATATTCAACCAATTGAATTTGAGAAAGATGATGATACAAACTTTCATATGGACTTTATTGTTGCAGCCTCTAATTTAAGAGCTGAAAATTATGGCATTGCTCCAGCTGATAGGCATAAGAGCAAATTAATTGCTGGAAAGATTATTCCAGCTATAGCTACTACAACTGCAATAGTTTCTGGCTTAGTTTGTCTGGAACTTATAAAGGTAATTATGCTGCTTGTTTTATAGGATATACATCGGGGGCGGAGATCCTCCAATGTATCAAAAAATGTTTTTATGAAAATATAGAGGTATTGATTATGTTAGGTGTAACTTGTTGTACCTGTAATATACAAGTTATGTGTTATGCTAAGACGAAAATGTTATGCAAGTCAAGATTAAACATTTATAAATTCATGCATTTAATTTTGCAGTATAAGTTGTAATTTTTCTTAGTATTCATAAGACTTTATAATTAGTTCTTTTTCTGATTAGTAGATGGAAAATGGTGTGACTGTCAAGTTCTGTTGTCAGCTATTGTAGAGAAATGAATTTGTTTTAGCATATATACAATTATTTTATTATTAACCATTTGCATTCAGAAAAGTAATTCGATGCATAATTCATCTAATAGGATGGTCTGTTAATATGCATATTAAATCCCTCCGAAAGATTAGGCTATATTCTTGTGTCGCTTTATAGTTTTTTTTATTAATCAAAATTAAATGATGTACCATCTTGAATGATTCTTGAGAAGAACCATCTGATAATTTGTGTATCATTTTATTCATAATTAAAATAGGTGATATGATTAAAGACACAAAGATATATTTTAAAATTAAGTTCAGCTTCACCATCTTTGTTGTGTATTTTAAGATGAAGCACTTAGAAGTGCATGTTTATTAAAACGACTTTTTTTGTTGTCAGTAATTGGAAAGGTCCCTGTTGTATGATAGTGCATCTTATTAAAAATCTGTTGATTATCTCTACTGCATTTGTACTCAATATTATGTTTAAATGAAAATATGTCAAATCATGTTATTAAACTCATGTTATGGATAGCTATTATAGGGAGACCAAACAATGAATAAGTATGTATTGAGTACCACATCTTGTCCAGAAATAGACCTAATCTGCAAACATTTTAAATAAGAATTCATTTTCAGTAAATTCCATAGAAATTTGTTTTATTGGAGCATGGAGATAGTTGATAGCTGTTTTTGTATACAATTTTCTATTTAAATTATGCAAGCTTAAAATAGTAGAATTAGCTCTTAATATAAGTATAATTAGCTCTTAATATTTTAAGTAAATCATATTTACAAAATATTGAGATTTCTATTTGTATTTCTCTCATGATAAAAAATTATAGATACACTGTTAATAAGAATGTAACCTATTTTGCTTTCATAATGCTTGTGTGTATCAGTATGTTCCCTAAAACTCAATAATGTAAAATTTTGCAACTTTAACTTATATTTAAGAAAATGGATATCGTAAGTTAATTACAATGTGAAAAGTCTTCCTTTTCAAATTAGAAAAATAGGATCATTAACCATTTAGCCATCTTCTATAGATGCTATTATTGTCTTCCCTTATTAGTAATGAATGACCCTATCATTTGTGTGTGATATAATATGAATAAGATATATTATCTTTGTAAAGGTCTGAGACTTGCTGAAGTTTAATGAAGGGAGAAATCTAATAGCTTTGTAATATAATGCTATGTATAAATTTTTAGAAGTAAGAAATCTACTGGTACAGCATTTGTACTACTCTTAACTTATTAATTCCCAAATTTAAAGTACAGATTTAGCTAAATTTAAATTGTATTTTAAAAAAAAACAAGGGGAAAAGGTTGAAAGACGTTTTTAAAGAATTATGCTTGTATAA
This sequence comes from Argiope bruennichi, assembly GCF_947563725.1. NCBI lineage: Eukaryota > Metazoa > Arthropoda > Arachnida > Araneae > Araneidae > Argiope > Argiope bruennichi. The sequence goes on from NC_079154.1 coordinate 114,971,557, forward strand.
AATGGATTACCTGCACTTCTAGAAATATTAAGTCTTCAAAATATAAAAAATAGATATATTTTTTTTAAATAAGCTGCTTTGGAACTGAAAAAGCTTTTTTATAAATGGTTAAGTTTTTGAAGGGTATATTAGGGGTGAAAATATTAGATTTATTTAACTTATTGGCAGCTTTGCTCCAATTTTATTTCCAAATATTTTGAAAATGGTCAGTTTTTCATAACATCAATAGTTTATAGTATTCTGAAGTGTTGTTATTGTCAGATTTTAAAAAGGTGTAATAAAATATGAAAATGATCTTTAGTCAAGATAATAAGCTTGGTTTTAATGTTAAATAACTAATAATTATTTTAATTATGAACTTGTAATTTGATTTTGATTTATTATGAAATCAGATTTAGAAATAGTTTAAGTTTGTAATTCCAGCAGTCAAAAAATTTTTTTAGGATTGTTGACAAATTTGAATGTGAATTTTAAATATATTGTTTAAACAGCTAATGTAAAAAGTAATTGTTCTAAGCTTTAAAGATAAATTTTCTTCCTTAAGTAGGTAAGAAATGAAACCTCGTACATAAAGTGAACTGTAGGAAACTTCTAAATTCTTATAAAAACTCATAAAAGGGAGTATCTTTCTTTCCCCCCTCCCCTTTAGAACAACTTTATATTATAAATGAACTCTTGTATATTTAACAAATCTTCAAGAATATAAGCATGTGAAATATAAATTGATGTTGAAGGGATTGATTTAAGGGATTTAAAATTGTCAGGATTTCATTAGCATATTTCATTGTCTCTTTAATCACATGCTTATTAACTTTTTGAAGCGCACAAACATAAATTTCTGAATTTTTAAAAATTATGTAATTTACATGTTTAGGGTTAAAGGAAAGAGAAAATGCCTTTAAAAAATATTTATAGTGGACTGCACGACAGGGGAGGGGGGTCACTGGAGTACCACCAATACATACGATATATTCTTCTTATGACTAATAAATACTTTTTAATTTATTTTGTAACACAATTCATTATTTATGCAAATACTAAAATATACAATATTATCAATGAAAAATTCACAATTGCAAGTTTTTTATGTGGCATTTAGACTTTAAATGCAATCAATACTATATTAAAGTTATGAAGAAACATATTTAAATTAATCATTTAAAATTAAGAAAATTATGCTATATTAAAAAATATATTTAACATCTCCATACTGTGGTTGCTTGCTAATACAAGAAGAACGCAACTGAAAAATGTAAATTTCAACCATCCAATTCCTATAAACCTTATTCAAATGTAAATAAATTCCTTGCCCACAACCCCCCCCCCCCATAAATTATCAGTCACTTAACTAAGAGGGTCAGGTGAAGGAAAAAGAGATTTATTTTCCTAAAGTGTTTTAAGTGGTAGAGAATGGCATGCTGTAGGTGTGTGGTGGTATGTCTCTGAAACCACCTAAAAGGATGTCAAGTACAAAGAACTTTTCTTTCGCTATTTGATTTGAAAAAACGTGTATGTTGTAGACAGGTTTTGTTAAACAAATTTATGGAGGTATTTTGAATTTGTTTATTTTTTGCTTGATAAAAAAAAATTAAATTGAAAGTATTGAGAAAAAGCATTAAAAATTCTTTTTTTTTGTGTGTGTGTGTGTGTGTGTGTGTGTGTGTGTGTATGCAAGAGGGCGATTAACTAGTGTGCTGACATCTATAGACAATTATTAGTTAGAACATTATTTTACAGCCTGTTTTGATCAAAAACCGTGTCTAAAGAAATAATTTTTATAAAGTGGTGGTTTCACTGTGATGATGTTAACCACATCTAAGGGTTAATCAATATTTTCATTATCCTGCTTTCCTCAGATCAAGTGATTTGCATGATAATGATTGCATTTGTGCATCACATGATTTTAAAAATTTGGAAAGTTATTTTAAACAGAAACTGTAGTCGAAGCAGAGGAATGGAATTGTTCAGAATTTATTGTAATTAGTATGTTTATAATTTTGATGTCTAAATGGAAATTGTATTGCAAATTGATTCTTATAATTTAGATCTGTGATTGGACTGACTAACCCATATACGCTATTAACACCTTCAGTAAAAAAGTGCTTGCAAAGATACAATTTTATCAATGATGGATTTCTAATTAGACTACTGGGCTGAAAGGGGAGCACTGTAAACTATAATTAAATTCTTATCTGTTTCATTGTTATTCATAGTTATTACTGTACTTTTGAACCTTGAGCTTCTATTTAAGTGATATGTACAAATTGTCTGCTGAACAATCAAGTCATAATTAATGGCATGTACTTATTTATTCACAAAGATACTGAAATATTAACCTAAAATCATTAGCATGTCAAATTTAAATGACTAGTTTGTTGAACAACAGACCTCGTAATATGCTCTGCTTAAGACTACAAAAAACAAAAAATCTGCTACAAGTGAGATATATCCTAGAATAAAATATTCAACTTCAAGATGCAATGGATTTAAACTTTAGGATTTTGTTTTGTATGTTTTGAAATTTATTTTACAAATAATGCATCTTTTTCCCCTTATGAGAAATATTGACATTTAATTATTTGTAGTTGGTTCAAGGACACAAGAAATTAGAATCATACAAAAATGGTTTCATCAATCTTGCATTGCCATTTTTTGCATTTTCTGAACCTCTGCCTGCTCCAAAACAAAAGGTAATTTTTGTCTTTTTAAATTTGAATATCATTTTGAGTTACATTTCATATAATTTTTGAGATAATAATTAGTTGAAATTATTGTTTATAAAAAATATTTTTGCCCTTTTTTTTTTTTTTTTTTTTTTTTTTTTTTTTAACTTCCTTTAAATTTGAAAAATCCTGTATATTATGTATTTTGAATAAAAAATATAGATTGCTGATGTGATTGAAAACTTAAAATGAATATGTGCATCAATATCTATTACTTAATAAATCTTTAAAATTTATATAAGTAAGAAAAGTTGGTTGTGCAACACTATATTAAATTATTTTAGTTGTTTCGTAATAGAAATGATGATTCTTAAACTGATATTAGAAATTTTTATTTGGAATTATTACTTTTAAAGAAAAGTTTACCTTAATATTATTTTTGAATTTATTTATTGATAAATCTTTTTTACTGCAAAACTTCTTTCTTTTTTATATTCTAAACATCAAACTTTTCTTTTTAGTATTATGAAAATGAATTTACTTTGTGGGATCGGTTTGAAGTTACTGGTGAGATGACATTAAGAGACTTCCTAAATTATTTCAAAGTAAGATGAGGTTTTCTATATTGTTGTATTTTTTAATGGAAAATCATGATATTTTGATAAATATGTTTATTTTCTATTTAGACTGAACATAATTTAGAGATCACTATGTTGTCTCAAGGAGTTTGTATGTTGTACTCATTCTTCCTTCAGGAGCCTAAGCGGAGGGAAAGATTAGATTTGAAGTGAGCTTACTTTATACTTATCAATTTTTTAATTATGATTCATAGTAAGAATATTTATTATTAATTAGAATTTTTTTTAATGATTTCATGTGTTTTGTTGGCTATCTAAAAATCCATTAATATTTCTGTCCCTATTTCTAAATCTGTTTCAAAAATACATCAAGTATTATGGCCATCATACTTATAGTTCAAAATTTGGATGAATTTGTTTTTTTTTAAACCTTGGAAAAAGCAGTTTTTGCAGTTATATCATATTTAATGAGCAGGATCAGTGCCTAGACTTTTTTCCTCCAACTCTTGTCAAATTTTACAAAAATGAAACATTACTTGATAATTAAGTAATCTGGTTGAAAATAATTGTCTAGCTGATACTAATAAAACTTGTGAAATAGTTATCCAAATTTATGTACTATCCACAGTTTTAGAAATCTTGAATAATAACCAAACATTTTAGGTACGGTTCATTATCTAAATCAGTTCTAAATTTTTAATCAAATTAATGAATTGGAAGAAGTTTATATACTATGAAAACATTCAAAAAGTTTATGAAGTCTGAAAATCTGTTTTACCCTTTATTTAAATGAAAATTGTATATAAATATAATTTTAGATGCATTTAAAAGATTTTTATGGATTTTAATTAAAAAATATTTGGGTAATGCAGATTAATTATTTGTTTCATTCTGGGTCATTTTTATTTCCAGGTGTAAGATGATGTTAAGAGCATACTTTTATTCTATTTGTTGGCCTCAATGTATGAATTTGTAATGTTCCAGCGACTAATAAATGAAATACATGATTGAAATAAATACAATACATGATTGAAATAAATACAATATAACATCAAAAGTAATGAATTATAATTTGAGAAAGCTGGATAATTAAAAGAAATAAAACGACTTTCTGTGTCAATCTATTAAAAATCTGCATTATTATGTGAAAGATATTGGGTTTTTGAAGTAGACGATAAGATAAGTATTAGCTGGGAAAAAATAGAAAATTAATTCAAGTATTAAACATTTTTAATTTTAACTGTCCTCTACCAATGGAAAATAGTGTACTTTTAGGTATGTACCTAAAATATATTTGATTAGATATTTGTTGATATTTTTTTTCATTTAAATGAATTTGTAAAAACATGTTTGCTACACTAGGAAGATTTAGTTATTTAAATACTGATTTTTCTTTTCTTTTTCAGTATGAGTGAAGTAGTGAAGAGAGTCTCGAAGCGTAAAATAGAACCCTATGTAAAAGCTTTAGTATTTGAATTGTGTTGTAATGATGCAGATGGTGGTGATGTAGAAGTTCCATATGTTAGGTACACTCTGCCGCAACCAATGAGTGAATAGTGCAGTTTCTAATTCAGAAAAAGTATGTGAAATCTGGACCTAAACATTCAGTTTTGATCTATTAATAAATAGTTCATAAAAGCAAAGGTCTTCAATTACGTTGGTTCTGCACAATTATAACAATGTTTTTTTATTGTAGTAAAGTTTAATCAAATTATATTGTTTTATCAAATCTTTTTCTCCTGTGCATCAATTTAAGTTAAAATTGCAAATAAAATAAAATAAAAGGATTTATTTGAAGAACTTTTTGAGAGCTATATTTTTAAATATGCAATTTGAAGTAATTCATATTTTGCAAAGTTAAACATATTCTTTTACTGTTTGTATCAAATGCTTTTCTCATTTTAGTGCTTATAATTTTTTAATGCTATTAGTTCTTGTCATGTATTTCTAATGCCTTATTTTTTTTTTTTTTTTAATCCCACGTACTCAAATTTTATTTTATTTGTGTTGTTTTGGTTAAATTTTATTGCATTACATTAAATTTTTGAAAACTTGGAATGGTTCATTACAATTTAAAATACTAAGGGCCATTTCATTGCAATGGAATCTCAATTGCTCTCTGCAAAATTTCTAGAGCAATGAATGAACATGTTCTCACTTGTAAATAAATTTAAACAATATCTTTGATTGGTAACATTTAATCACATTAATTTTTCATGTGTCTGCAATGTATAATTTTTTAAAATGAAAGTGCTTACTCTTGAAAAAAAATTTTGTAGGAAGTGTGGTGGTATTTGGATCTAGAACATGAAACTTTTATCTTCATAAGTCTTTTTTTTTTTTTTTTTTTTTTAATTAACTAATTTAGTTTTTTTAATTCATTATATTGGTTTAGAAATTTATTTCTTTTTCAGATTTTAATTTTTCCATTATTTATTAAGATGTAGCTGTTTTTCAAATTTTCTTGCCTGTTGATTTTTTTCTGTTAAATTATTAGTATTAATGTTAAAATGCTTTAATTTGTAAATAAATGTGAAAAAGAAAAAAAATTTTTTTTTTTTTTTTCTTTCTTCCTCCCTGTCTTAAACAAAAATGCAATCCTAAGTAATGATTCTTTCCATGTTGATTTTTTTAACTGTAGAAAGGTTAATATTTCAGGTAAAAAAGTTATTTATTATTAAAAAATACTTGTATTTATGTATTTGTTTAGTACAGATTTATTAATTTTCACAAAAAATAACTTGTTATATTATAAATTTCATATTATAAGTTGGCAATTTTTATTATTTGAATGCATCTTACAAAGTAACCCCCCCCCCCAAAAAAAAAAATTTTAATTGCTACCTAATATTAATATGCAGTTTCTCATTTAATTCCTAGTACAGTATATTGAAAGTGGAGCCAGTAATAAATTAATATCGTAAGCAAGATAAACTTCTAGTTTGTATGCGAAATCAATTTATTCATTGATGTTAATGTTACTTATTTTTATTTTTTAATTTTATGAATATTTCCAGTTTCTAATTGTTATAAAAAAATTTTTGTAGGTTGCTGAAACTTCTGGAGTTTAACATACATGTGGATTTGTAACTGAAAACAGGATTCTTTGGTTTCTAATATAACTGTTCCTGTGGAAGTGTGGATAATTAATATTTTTGTCAAGCTTATCATCTTTTATATCCACCAAATTTTATATTTATTTCCATGCTTATTTATGCGGCTAGTTTTGGCCGACTATTTTGAAAATTTTGTGTTGCAGTAACTCGAAGTCAATAAACTTTTCATCTTTTTTACTAATTTCTTATTTCATTTGATTCACTTTTTTCATAGATAATTTGTCTTAAAGTTTCATATATTACAAGTTTTATTATTATTAAGTATAATAGTTCACATTGAGTTGAATGCTATGATTTTAGTTTAAAAAATCATCACGAGATTTATCGAGTCCTAATCATCTGGCCATGTTTAAACATTGCAATGTCATATTCCAAAATAATTGACTTATTGCTCCAAGATCTGAAGCTGAGAAAGAGCCATGGGGCAATCACTCAATTAGTGATATTCAAAATATAACTTGGCAAATTTTAATCATAGAAATGAAAGGTTTAAGTATTACTGTGTTGATACTATTATGACCTATTGTTAATTGGTCTAAGGAAATTGTATAAAAATTTAAATTTCATAATTCCTTTAATGGTATATTTATTGACTCCAACAAAACATATAATCCTTCCCATCATTTATAGCATTGCTAAAATTGAGCAGTTGCTTTTTGAATGTAGTTAGATACTAGGTATTGGACCATGATTTGATGGAACATCTTTTATATAGTGTCTTATAACAATTCTAAATTCTTCTGTTTGCATTTGAAAGATCTATCAAACAGTGTTTAATATACTTAAATTCTAATTCTTGGCACACATAATAAACAAAGTAAATTTGCCGAGTGCACTAGGTAGGGTCAAAAGGCTCCTTCTAGAGAGATTCTGAATTTATATAATGGGGCAATTCTAATGATATATAAAAATATGTTGCATCGATTTTGGAATGTGCTTAGACATCTCAACTTGTTAAATAGGTATGATAAAATATATCAGTAAGAAACTAGTTGAATAAATTGATAACCCAATTAATAGGTTGAATCTTATAAGAAAAAGAATGTAAATGCAAAGTGATATTTAAAGTCATAATCATTTTACAAATCTTGGTTTTTATTTTAGTTATATTAATGTCCCACTTTTGAAGCAACGGTAGGACTATTTTGGGACGGACTTCGTAATTTTGAACCACAGACAGGTAATGAGGAGGATACCTGAGCTGGCACCCCCATCTCCAAGCTTCCATACCACACTAGTAAGAGGGTGTTTGACCCCCAATGGATTTCACGTGCACCAGACCCGCTTATGAAGTTATCTTTTGTTGTTAATGCAATTTACTCATACTTTGGTTAGGAAAAGCACATAGCAGCATTTTTTTTTTTTTTTTTTTTTTTTTTTTGTAATTGCTGGTTGTCCTAAATTGATCACTATATTTCTTTCCAAATAAAGGAAGCATCAAGTATTTTTATACGTTTTATGTATCAATTTGCAAGAAAAGGTATAAAATGATACAAATATAGTATAGATAGCAGGTTAGGTATTAAAATGATACAAATTGTCCAATTCAGGGGTGCAATTATTCTTTCGCTTTTCTTGGTCTTATCTTTTTTTCTGTAGTTCAGTTGTATAAAAAAGGCACTATTTTGGATATAAAATGGACTGAAATCTCTATATGCATTCATGTAAATTCTGAATCTACATGAATTTAGGAGCAATAGTGTAAAGGAAGTATCGTTCAATGCTGCTAAATTTTAAAGAAATATTTTTCTGACAAAGAAAGAAAAAAAAATTAAGTCCCAGTTTGCAAATTTCTTCCACATCTGAATCTTGTACCCAAAGATCCTTATTGTACCAAAATGATTGATGCTCAAATATAAACTGAGATTTGTCTATTCAGCCGTGTTCATGAAAGACCTGTTAAAAAAGCAAAGCCTGTGTCTGAGATATGTAAAGGCCAAATGGGCATTAAAAAAATTTTCTTAAAATCTGGTGGTGAGATATATTTATAGCAAAATATTGGCTTTCTTCTCTCTCTCTCTTTTTTTTTTTTTTTTTTTTTTTTTGTCCCTCCAATCCTATATACATTTAAATTTGTCTTGGATAATACATAGGAAATCTTGCTTAATGAGCATAATTCGCTCCCAAATCTTATTTGTAATGCAAAATAGTTTTTTCCACAGATAAAATAGGACATTGTGTTTCATTCCTAAAAATATATATACAGAAAATTTATATATAATTTAAATTGCATGCTTATTTTTTACAAGAAAATTGTCATTTAGATAAACTTTGGATGATAAGATTTTCACATGTAATTGATTCCATTAAAAAGATTTGTATGTGAAAGGGCAGATTAGTTATAAGGCTACTGAATTAATGCTGTTAGAATTTGTCTCAATCGAAAATGAAAAAATGACTCCAGTAAAGATGGTTTGAGATTCAGCAAAACAAAGAAAAATATTGTTGAACAAATACAAATTAAACATAAATCAATCTTTTTTTTAGAGCTGCCATGGCCTGGTGGTAAGGTTTCAGCATCGGAACTAGAGGCTATTTCTATGGCTTGAAAATTCCTTGCTGATTTTAAAACACTGAATTTTTTATTGAATCAAAATAATTGATTCAATAATTCTTTTTCAAACAAAATATGAAAACAATTCTCTTGAACACAAAACATTTCATTTTTATCCGTCTATTTTCTGTTCTTATAAATACAAATATTCAGTTCCATTAAGATTTATTTATTATTATTTTATTTATTTTTTTGTATTAAATGAAATTTAAACTTTTTCATATTTTAAAAGTTCACAATTGAGGTGGGATGACAGAAAATAAAGGAGATGCACCGTGCTATGAGCATAAAGGTGTAAGACTTTTAAAATAAAAGTGATGCATATCTTTATTATTTGGAATTTTAAAAAAATATTGCCGTGAAAGTCATTAAGATGAAGCTACATAAATTTCAATGAAAATTGTAGCAACCATTAATCTTAACGATCCAACTAGTCGCCAAAATGTTAGACTAATATGAATGGAGATGAAAATACTTATGCAGATACTAACTTTCAGATATTGGCGACTTCTATATTACCGAGAAAAACCCTGAACATGGTTGCCATATGTAGACGAGTCGAAGAAAGGAGGGATGTGGGTATTAAAACTGACCACAACATTTGGCTAAATAAACGCGCTTCATTAGGCGAGAAATTCATTTCTCCTGTGATAATGCAGATGTATGTTTATATAACAATTGAATACAATTTTGTTATTAAATTGCAGATAAACTTAAAAATTTCTTGTGAAATTTTTTTCAAGCTTAAATAACAAGAAAGCCTTCGACGACCTTTCTTCTACTGCTTTTGTATAGAATTTTTTTAAAGACCCGAGGCTGCCGTCAATTAAAAACCATTGTATAATAACACAATAATTTGATATTTTCTTGAGGATTCATGCGATTTTAAGAAAGGAAAGATTTCGTTTTAAAGCTGGAATTTTTTGTTTCGTTTTTTATTAGAATTTCTAAGTTTTTAATTAGATGAAAGTGGTAGTTTAAAATAAATTTAGGGTTAGGGAAAAAAAATTAGAAAGTATTACTGTTTAATTAATGATAAATCTATTACAGTTTAATCTAAATAAAATCACAAAATTCAGCAAAAAATTAAAATATGAATAAATCAATAAACAGACAAAATTAAAGATATTTATTCGTTTCATATTCTTATAAGAACTAACGAAATATTTATCACAATTTTTGGAATAACACATACTCTCCAACATTCGTTAATCAGTCATCCACAGCACTTCTTACAGATATATAACTAATATCCACAAGAGATAGAATTGATCTGAAAATCGCAAAATATGAGCATCAGGCATCGACCGAAGTACAAAGCAAAGTGAGACTTCATATTGGCGCCAAATGAAATACAGCTCTTTCCTTCACCTCTAAAATGCAATAGAATATCTCGTTTTCATGACTGACCCCTACTTTTAGGATTACTTGCGTTTTTCTCCTGATAGAAGGTCAGAACAGAATGTTTTTTCGGGTCATGTGTTTAACTATGACCTTCGTAGTGCAGCTGTCCTTGCGGAAAATCTTCCCTTTTTCAATTTCGATTCGCAAATTCTTTTTCCCTTCATCGTTTTGAATTCTTTTTCTATTTTCTCGATAGATTAAAAAATAAAAATTAAGAGTATTTATAGTTCGTGTTCGAATAATTTTTTTTTCATCATTGATTCTTTCGACTCGCTTGCATTTCTTTCCTTTTTTCGAATTATAAGTAAATGAATCATACAAAAATTGGAATATTACACGAATTAATTCTTTTAAATTACTCTTTTCCATCTTCTTCTAACTTGTATAATACATAGAATATGGCCACCCCTTTAAAATCATTGTGGATAAAACCAGGGCCGGATCATTGAATAAGCAAAGGGCCCGAGCATTTAAAACTTTTTTTTTTTGTGATATTTTGAAAGTCATTTAAATTTGTATTCTCATTTAACTATAATGGATTTGCAATGGAACTTATTAAAATTAAAATCAAATAAGAATTAAATTAATTTTAGAGCATTTCTGTAGCAGCACTCCTGATTCATTACCATTTGCAAATTTCATATTATGTTATTTTAAAAAAATGTGGTGCTACGTTATTTTAGAAATGCCCGATCCTATTATTAAATATTGTTTATATTAAAAATATTTTTGTCACTGTTAAAAATTATTTTAGCTTAAATTATTTTTAAATTTCATTTAAGATTTTTTTTTTTTTTTTTTTTTTGTACATGATATACCGAAAGCAATTTTTTAGGAAGTGATGTGCCATAGATATTTCAATTAGTCAAATTTTGCTAATGAAAACTACTTATATAAAGTCTGAATTAAAATAGATTAAAAAAAATATTTGGTTTTGAAAGTTTGGAAGGCAAAAAGGGCCCGAGATTTGCTTTTCCTCGCGATCCTTAGAAGATTTAATTCGGCCTCGGATAAAACAATCTGAAAGGAAAATAACCAAAGCATTATATTCAGATGTATAACTTATATTTATTGTTTTTATAATTTTCTTTCGATTTGAAATTTTTATGAAAATTGTTTGGAAATTTTCTACTTGTGATTCCTCCTCCCTGCAATGTTTAATGTCCCTTGTAGATTTAGTAATTATTTTCAAGTCCCTAAATTACGAGTTACCTCTTAAAAGTGCTAAAACATCCACGATTTTGTACTCTCAATTTTTGATTCTTTGTTTCTCACCAATATAAATAAAAGTGCAATTTAAAATTAATTTGTGCACTAAAAATAGAAGCATTGAAATAGATTTTTCATCTAGTTTAATGGTATAAAGAATAAGGAATGTTCCACAACAAATTAATTTTTAATGAATTTAAAATCTTGCTTCTATGAATAACGATCATTTTAGAATTAGTATAGGCATTGCAATATAATGAAAATATTAAAGATACTTTAAATCATTTTAGTTCATGTTATTCACATTGTTTTTCTTTCTTTTTTTTTAATTATTATTTTTATTTTTAATAACTTTTGGAACAGTGGTTTTTCAAAATCGTTTGCTACACTTTGTAATTTTTTTGGAAAATTTAGATAAATTAAAAATTATTCTATCAGCTAACTATTCTTATTTTGATTTCTAATAATAATAAAGAACAACGTGTATATTGGTGCATTTCAAGATAGATAATTAAACATAGAGCCTTTAGATTTGGCATACATATACTTTGGATAGTTGAAATGTCCACCTAGATGCGAAATTTTGAATTTTAATTAAATGAAATGTGACAATTTTTTTATAACTTATGAAAAAAGTATAGCTTTAAAGCAATTTTTACTCCATCTTAAAATCTAAAAAAATTCTTCTCAGTAATATCAATTTAGTAGCCGTGCAATTTTTTTTTACATGTTTGACGTTTAAGATTTTGTAATAAAATCAGATGGTTTTCATTTTTACAACTAATATTTAATCCTGTTTTTTTTTTTTTTTTTTTTTTTCCCCTTTGTTGATAGAAATATGGAGATTTGGCTTACTTTCCCATATATTGAATAGATTCCTATTTAAAGCATTTTTAATAAAATGTTTATTGTTTCACATTCTATTCTGATGTTTAAAATTTTTCCTTGTATCCGATGTAGTTCTCTCTAATTTTTATATGAGAAGGAATGTAATTAACAATTTTTAAGTATTATTTAAAATTTGTTAAATAATTTCTAGTTTGCTGGAACACAAATATATTCGTTAAAATTTGTAGGCTTATCAGCGGTGGATTTTCAATTAGGAAAACTAGGTAACTGTCTAGAATCGAACTGCTAAACTGACAGAAAGCCGAAAGGCAATTAAAAACCTTATTTTCCTAAAATTGTAAAAAAAAAAAAAAAAAAAAAAAAAAAAAAAAATACAATCATAAAATATTAAAACAATATTAACACTTTATCAAATGTAACTTAATCACGCTTAGATATATTTCATTACGTTTATTCATTTGTTAAAATATTTATAAAATTGAACATCTGTTCCAATAATATTACATACAAATCTGGGCACTGGTCAATCTGGAATCATAATAGATAAATAAAAACAAATGCATGTTTATAAAGTTTATAAAATATTAAAATGTCATTAACATGCTAAAAAATGTGAAAAATTGACCATTTTATTTAAAGAGGAATATAATGGACATTATCTAGGTCCGCAAAATAATTCCGCCGTTCCGCTTACTCATTACGCATTTTGTTTATTGGCCACACCGAAACTGATTCAATTCAGAATGGGGAAAATTTAGAAACTCGTCAGGCGGAGGGAATTTTCTCTCTTCAAGTTTCGGTTCGGGAAATCAGTAGCGTTTAAAAGGAAGTCTTTGTATTCTATTTAATCTGATGCTTGTCGTTCTCCTGCAAACGCGGCTCTGACTATTTACTGAAAATGGAACTCTTTTCTCTAATTCTTTATCGGAAATGAGGGATTAAAATTTAAAGTATATCGTTTAAAATATTGACTGGTTTTTTAGATTGTGATCTGAGGTATCAACTTTCGAACCGAATTATAAACATTGTTATTTATAATGCAACAGAAAAAGTTCCGTTGTTGAATAGCAGCTCTATTGGATATGGCAAATCAAGAAATTAACGAGAAAAACTGTTATTCCGTCACATGGATTATTAATCATTTCAGTTATTGTTGGCAAAAAAAAGATGAAGCTATTGCTAGCCCGATATTCTCTATCTATATCCCTGAAGAAACCAAGTGGAAATTGCTGTTATTTCCCCGTGGAACTGTGTATGAAAACAATATCGCTTTTTTTCTGTATAGAGAGCAGGATTGCGATGGTGCAGAAAATATAGAAATAGAATATGACCTTGAATCTGTGATTGCTGATGGCTTCATTCTTAAAAATAGGGAAATCAAACATATATTCTGTAAAGATAGCCTATGGGGCTATCCAAGTTTTCTAAACAGGGAAATTGTGTTGAAGAAAAGCAGAATGAAATATTTACCACAAGATAACCTAACGATACGTTGTACAATTAAGCGACTTGATGGAAAACCTGTGGAAATTCGACAGATATATGCCCGAACCATGATTAATGTGGAAAGGAAGTCTCTTTTGTGGTCCATACAGGAATTCAGCAATTTGACACCCAATGAAAAGAAACAGCTTATAATCAAATCTGCTTCCAAAGAAGAGTTGATAAAAATTGATCTCTTTCTATCAGGTGGTCAGTGTTTTGAGGAAAAAATTAACTTGAATATATACCCTGCTAGTAAGTGCATTAAATTTTTTGCCCTACAAACTTGCCTGTTAAAATCGGATAAAATTACAGTTGATTCTGGCAAATATGAAAACTTGTGTGAATACGGAAAATCTTCGACATTTCCGCTTACGATTTCGAGAAATAAAATAATGGAAAGAGGCGATCTGTATTTGTCTAATGATGTCTTATTTTTAAAGTTAGAGTTTGCTATTTCCACTGGGTTTGCTTTTGAAGGAGTAACAAAAATTGATTTTGGCACATTGTCTGATGAAGCTACAAAAGAAGTTGTGGAAAATTGGCAAAAACGCAGTGTCGAAGAAACCATAACTGAAAATTCAGTAGATTTAATAACTGATTTGATGTCTTTGTACAAAGATCAAAGCTTATGTGACGCGAAGCTCCAGACAAAAACAGATGTATTTCCAGCTCACATCTCGATATTAAGTGCAAGATCTCCAGTATTTAGAGCAATGTTTTCCACTGACATGAAAGAGAAAATGAATGGACTGGTCGATGTGTCCGATTTTGACGACAAAACTGTTCGTCAGTTGCTTTTATTTCTGTATACCAATAAGTTGGAAGAACTCAAATGGGATGATGCTTTGCATTTGTATCAAATTGCAGACAAATATGAAATAATTTCCCTCAAACGTCGATGTTCTTTGTTTCTAAAAAATAGTTTGAATATCCAGAATTCATGTAAAACTTTGATTTTCTCTGATTTGCTTCAAGACGAAGACTTGAAGAATATTACTCAAGTTTTTATATTGAAAAATGCAAAAGCAATTTTTAAATCTGAGGAATGGAAGCTTTTGGCGGATGTTAATTCTAAATTAGCATTAGAGACAGCTCTTCGAAATTGGGACGAAGAATAGATCGAACAAATTGCTGCAATTCATGTAAGTGATTATCAATTTTATAGCATTGATTTCAAAATTCAAAACTTAATTTTTTTTTCTTTTATTATTATGGCTGTACAATTATATTATAAGAATTATAACTATTAATCTTTCGCAATAATTTTATTTTTATCAATCTATAAATTAACAATTATATCTATCTATAAAGAAATAAAATTAAAAACATTTTTTTTTCTCTCTTTTTTTAAATATATGTTGTGGCTTAGTGTGGTTGAAGATCTACTCAAAATGTAAAGTTAATAATAAGCCTACTTTGTAATCTACTGTATATATTTTGGCTCACTAATTAATATTTTTTACCCATAAATCCATCCGGAACTCTCGCATATACCTACTTATCCTATCTCCAGCTGTTCAGTCTTTTCTTGGATAGTTAAAATTATATACTCAGTTAAGTTTATACTCAAAATAGCAAAAACAATTTATTAATAGGGGCGTATTTAAATTTACAGTATGTTTTTGCATACATTATATATTTGAAAAAAAATGCCATAATTTGTTTTTGTTTGTTATTTTTGATAATTGATGCAAAAATATTATTTATAACTTGTTCTTGATTCTTAAAAATTCTACTTAAATTGTAATTTATACAGATTAGCTTTGCAAAATATGAAGGAAAATGTAAGGTCCCATGGTGTCTAAGATATTCTTAGAAATGCCAATGGGAAATTTTTTTATAGTAAACAAGATTTTATTGTTAATTAGACGCCTTTTGAGAGCTGCTTGTTTGCCTGGAAAATTGAAATTATTAATAAGTCAACCATCTAACTCTCCGACCCGCCACGAAGGCACACGGATTTAAACCATAAAACTGAATGACCGGACCGCCGCAACAGCAACATTGGCGGGAACTGTGGTTGAGTCCTGAGGGCCGTCACCGGCCACGATACAACCCTAACCGAAGGAAGTACGTCCCGTCATCGATGGGAGGAGTCAGATTCCCCACCTATTAGTGTACCCTCCAGGGTGGCGAGATCTAACCACCATGCCGGAAGCATCTCATCCTCATTTCGAGGTGCCCTCCCCGGGGGTTGAAATTATTAATAAGGAATAATTTTATTTAAAATGCCGTCTTTCTATTTCATAAAGCGGAGAAAAACTGAATTTAATGGTATCCGCTAATCATTGCGCGTGCAAATAAAAACTGTGTATACATTACTAAATAAATATGGAAATGTAAATCTTTCTTCGGAGTTAATGATCAAAGAAAACAGTTTAAAAAAATTTATTTATTTAATGTAATTTTTTGTTTTGGGGGAATAATGAAGTTAGTTTGATTTTCATCATAATAATATAAATATTATTACAGATTGTGTATCAAATTATATTTAACAAATTTATTGACTGAAAAAACTGCACTGAAATAAAAATTTTATCATTTAAAAATAAAATAATTTTTTTAAAGTTTTAACATAGGATAAAATTTATTTTATAAAGATTTATTTTTCAAAAGATATAGTCGAAAACCCCAAAAAGTTTCCAATTTTTAATTTTTTGGATTTTTAAAAGTTGACAGTGATCTTTCTTTTCAAAGATGCACATATTGAACATATGTTCGTATCAGATTTAACCAAGATCGGAGCAAAAACAAAACTTATATGAAAAACAAGCGAACGTTCATCTTTTTATATACAGTACACAGTACACTCCCGATTATCCGAGGAATTGGGTGGCGCGGCCGCCGCGAATAACAAAAATCGCGAATAATCCGAAAAAAGCTAAAAACGGGTATAGCAAAAGAGAAAACAGTCATTCCAACTTTGAAAAATCGTTTTATGTACAATAAAACGTAAAATAAACAGCAGGAAATGTTTAACTAGCGCTTACTATTTTAATATATCACTCAAAACTAACCTAAAATGCATTTTGTTAATGAAAACAGAAAAGTGCTTTGTACTTACGAGAGGCGTCAAGGATACACAGAAAAATTAATACATATGTAAATTAATACATATGTAATACATATTACTCATCAGAGGGGAAAGTTCCGAGAAGGCCTGGGATATTTTTGCCATAAATCAGTTAGCAAATTTAACGTTTCGCTCAGTTTTGCGAACATTTTTATTTTCTTTGCTTTACGCTTGTAAAAAAAAAAAAAAAAAATTGTGTGGCAGGCGCGGATAATCGGGAGTCTACTGTACACACTTGCCAGAAAAGTCTGCCAGTATAGAAATGTATAGCAAATATTCAAGGATAAAGCATTGTTTAGGATCAATGCCCTTCATAAACCAAATATCATCTCCATGGTTCAAATGCAGTGCGTCTCAAATTGTCTTTTAATATTGAATAAGACATTTTTTTAAAAATTTGTTTTTGTACAATAATATTAATGTGACAAGCTTTATAGCGATCTCAGTAAGTCAAACGATCAGCTCTGTGGAGCGTCAGCACCTACACTTTCATTTTTATTATAAATTTTAAAATAAACGAATAAAAAAAATGAGTATTTTCACATAGTTAACCTCAAAAAATATTAACTAAACTAAATTGTTAACATGTTGTTAAAATTAAAAATATTTTGAAATGGGAAATTAAACTAAGCAATTATCAAAAGAAGAGAGCTCATAATGTGCATTACCTTTGGCCGGAATTCGTCTAAATTCTCCTTTCATTATGATATTTTATTTTTTTATTTCAAATGTTTATATTATATATTAACGTAAATTGAAGATTTTGTCAGAAGTCCATATAAGATTCGATCTATTGAGTCTTAATTCATCGCTGTAGGTTTGTATTAGTTGAGAAAAGGAAAGCTGGTGGCAGCAATAATATATAACGCCATCTATTTTGAATGTGACTAAATTTTTTAGTCCTTTTTGATCATAATATTTTATTATTATGATCAAATTATTTAATTATTATGATGTTTTATTTTAATTTATTATGATGTTTTAACTTTTTTTAATCTGAAAATATTTTAAATAAAGCTAGGAGATTGTTGAAATGTCATGTTATATTTAAAAAATTAACAACATTTTTTTTTTTTTTTTTTTTTAAAGAAAGCAATTTATACATGCTCTTGAAAAATTTCCCTTCAGTTAACACAATTTATTTTCAGAAATGTTAATAAATAAAATGACAAAATTCAGTAATAGATTTAGATATTTTGCGAACCTTTTTTTTTTTTTTTTTTTTTTTTTTTTTTTTGTAAACTGACAATTTAATTTCACATTTTAGCGCATTTTTAATATGCTCATGTTTTGTTTTAGGTTAATTCCTGTATTTTATTAGTCATGGAATTGTATATCTTTTTATTTCTCTCGCATGATTCCACACAAAATTATTGAAGCAAATTTTCGGTGGTTATAAATATTCTAATAACAAAGTGAAAGTAATAAAACTTATGGGAACCTGAAAAATTATATCTGATAAAGAATTAATATTATCCTATAACTTTATAATTCATAGAATAGAATTGTGTAGTTTTTACCAGATTGTTTCTTTGGCAATTAGGAAAATGAAAGTGTTTATTGATCTTTTGCGGATCCCTCTAACCCTAGCGGCCCTCTGATTTGTCGAAAATTAGCGAATGACTAGATTGGTTTGGTTTGGTTATATTAACGTCCCGTTTGAAGCAACACTAGGACCATTTTGGGTCGGCCCTCGTCATTTTGAACCACGATCAGATGACGAGGACGACACCTGAGCTGGCACCCTCCTTTCCGCACCACACCAGCGAAAGGACGTTTGGTCATGACGGATTTAACGTGTAACAGACCCTCTTACACGACGGTTCTTCGGCGGAGCGAATGACTAGATATGTCGTGTTCTGATTTGATATGAACATAAATCTGGAATTGTTCTGCTTTTTTTTTTTTTTTTTTTTTTTTGTAAACAGTTGACGTTAAAATTGTTTTAATATTCCTAAATTTAATGCTAATGAACTTGCTAATGCTAATGACTTGAACAAAAAATCAATTTCTGTTAAGGATGTATTTATGTAGCATATTATTACAATGTTTATGGGCTTTTTCCTTATACCCAGGCCTACTTCAAATTCTAATGAATTTTTAAAAAATGTGCTCTATTTCTGTTTTTACACTTTTTTTTAAACTTGATTTGTTTAATGCTTGTAAAGATGAAATTTTTTAATCGATTTTTAACTTATTTTTTGATGTGGCAGTTTACAAATTTTGAACACTTGCTTTTTCTCGATGAAGTTCACTGTTTTATTATTTTATAATTTAATTATCTGTTAATAGCTTAATTTAAGCGAAGTTTGATATCACACTGGAGCCATATGTTAATGAATTTGAGAAAAAAATGACTTCAAAATTCTACAATTTTGTAATGATAAATTAAAGATATTTTAAATTAAAAGACTTATAGAAAATATTTAACATGATAAAAATCATAATTTTTTATTAAACTGTAAAAAATTTGCCGATAAAAATGTTTTTCTTAATTTTTTATACTTCTTTTGACAGGAACAATTGCCATGCTGCGATAAAACAAGTTGGCCAATTACAAGACTAGGATTTGAGAATCACCGTCCTCAGAAGATGATAAATAATAAATGAATTACCACAGGACTTCAATTTATTTGATTATTTTTCTTTTTAGTGCAATTTAACTATTAGCATTTACAACTTCATAATATATATATGTTATAATGAACTGAAAATGCTAGATAGATATTAAAGTGAAATTCACTTTTTTAAGTTTCTAGAAGCTTCAATATTAGTGTTACAATTTCTAAACTGTAATATAAGCTTTTTTCTGCTATTTGTTGAATTTCAATATTCTGTATGTAAAATCAATAAATAACACATTTAACAATACATTATGTATAATATATAATCTTAGAAAAGTAATGTATCAAATAAACTTCAAGATCTATCATCTATTATTTAGAATGCTCATTTTGTTGTTTATTGCTTTTTTGCTTTTAAATGGTTATTTATTTCGTTAAATAATTACTTGTTTATTATTTTTCAATATTATTTCGCTTTAAAAATGTGAAAATGTATTTTACCAAATGCACGAAATTGTTACGAATCTATAATATTGTTTTTCTGCGCAAACAGTCTCATAGTACAGAACAGAATTTTGTAGATGTTTTAATGTATTTTTACAGATGCTGCATAGATATCAAGGCTTCATATCTATGCAGCATCGAGCGAGCTCTTTAGCTGCAATCTGAGCGATATCGAGATGTGCTATTATTTAATCAGCGATTTTACTGCTTTCATGCGTTTTGTTCAATTCTGAATGTGCTGTATTTGCATACATTTCGGCTTGTTTTGTGTTCCCTGTGGAATAAAGCATCATGATGAATAATATAAATGGAATAATATTTTTTTAAATATAAAAATCGATTATGGAGGAGGCGAAATTCCGTTTTAGTCATTAACTAACAATCAAGGAATTTTTATTGTATGACAATTAAGGACAAATTTGGAAGAACTTGCAACCATGTCAGCTATGTACCAACGGGAAAAAAAAATAAATGAATGGCGAATTTTATGTATAATCTACTCTAAATGAAAAAGAATATTTGTCTGTTGATGCTATGGAGGATAGATCATTATACCTAAAGTTACCTAATTGGCACAAATTGTTAAATGTATGCTTTAAGCAGAAACCTACTCATCACAGAATAATAGCCATGTCTTCATCAAAAACACTAGAACCACCAGAGAGCGAGCGACATAGACAGAGATTTTACCAGAGATCAACCAGTGATATTGACTGGTCCGGTAGTTCCAGTATTAAAAAAAGAAGAAAAATCCTGAATCAATTATTTGTATCAACGATTAAAGTGATTTGCGTTTGTTTACAAGAAATTAAAAATATTTTTTTAAAAATTAAATAATTAAAAATTGAAAAAACCGCACAG